>NW_010263583.1:0-12531 GCF_000690775.1 Eurypyga helias | reverse complement strand
AGGGCTGCTTTCTATCCATTCTCCCTCCAGCCTGTACTTGCACTTTATTCCTACAGAGAATATAAGTCAGCATTAAATATTTCGTGATCCCCAGTTTTCTCATAATCCTTCAATATTTCTATCTTATGTGATGTATTAGACTGATTTTTGCCTGTCAGCTGTTGTTACAGCAAGAGCTGTATTCAAATGAGTGTAGAAGTGGCATTCAGTATGCACTTGTTCCTATTTGATGCTATTAGATATACGATGCAGCATGCGGAGGACTGTTGGAGTGACTAATTCATGGCCATGGATATTAATACAGTGTTGTATTTGGATTGTTTACTTTTTGCTTGTATGTGGGCAGAATGTACTGCATTGTTAAGATTCATCCTAATGGTTTCACCGTTCTTGTGCTTTGCAAGTCTCTATTTGAACTGTATGTTAGCTTAAAAATGTATTCTTGTCACATGCATATTAATGTGGTCGTGAGTGAGTGTACCTGGTCTGAAGCATTCAGTGAGAACCTTACACCTCAGTGGAGTAAGCAAAGCATAGAACCTAAATCTGTAGCTGCAGCAGGTCCAATGTGTTACGAGAGGATTAAGTATTTCTTGGGGCACTAAGCTTTGAGAAGAGACAGTGCTAGATGGTCAGAGTACTAGGGTGTGAAGTGACAATGCACAGACTAAATGCACAGGTAAGAGTAGAGGGAAAACTATTCCAACCTCCATGGGTCTAACTTCCAGACATTAGACTGAAGGCTTCTGAGTCCTGTCAGTTTATTTACACTTTCCTTAAGTAATATCTTGATTATACATTGTGGGTGGTTGCACAGTATGAGAGTTCAGAAGTGAAAAAGATGTGGAATTAGAAAGCACTTCAGAGTGACCAAAAAGGCATAATGTTGAGTGGCTGGAAATCTTCACTAAACATATGAAATGGAATGTTTTGCAATAGGGAATGTGATTTAATAAATAGTTTTCTGGTGAGTTGTGTATTGGGTTTACGTGGCAAGGTTTTGTAGCGAGGAGGCTACGGGGGTGGCCCCTGTGAGAAGCTGCTGGAAGCCTCCCCTGTGTCCTGTAGAACCACTGCCAGCTGGCTCCAAGATACACCTACTGCTGGCAGGACTTGTGACCCAGGCTGCTCCTGAAGGATGGCACGCTGTGGGGGGACGCACGCTCTGGGGGACCCACGCTGGAGGAGTTTGTGAAGAACTGCGGCCCCTGGGAGGGACTCAACGTGGGAGAAGTTGGTGGAGGACTGTCTCCTGTGGGAGTGTCCCACGCTGGAGCAGGGGCAGAGTGTGAGGATCCCCCTGAGGAGGAAGGAACAGCAGAGGCAGCGTGTGATGGACTGACCACAACTCCTGTCCCTCTCCCCTGTGCAGCTTGGGGGAAGGAGGGGGAGAAACGGGGAGCAATGCTAGTAACCATCCGGTTTTAAACTTCCCGACATTGATGTCATAGTACATGCCTTCACATGCCTTTAGTTGTACTGAGGCAGCCTCAATTTTCTGGTTTAATGTGAATTTTTGAGCATATTGTGCATAATGTATTGAGTACACTGTAGAGTGTGTTCAGAGTGCATAGAGACTGACAGCCTGCAGCCCTGTTTGTACTTCATTTTGTTTACGTGAATAGAGAAGAAAGTGTTATTAAATAGAAAAAAATGATTTATAGAAGCTGTCTTCTAATAATAACACTTTGACTTTGTGAACAGCAAAATGCTGTGAACGAAACATTGTATTTTTCTTTTTAGGTTTAAGAAGGCTACAGCTTCACTAGAACTCTAACTAGAATGGACAGTTACTTTAAAGCTGCAGTCTGTGACTTGGACAAACTACTTGATGAATTTGAACAGAATACAGGTTAGTTCCTACGCTTCCTTAATTCTCCAGCATAATAGTATTGGTGAAGTGACTGATACTGTGGAATTTGAAAGTAACATTTTGAAAGTAACGTAAGCCAAATAAAAGCTTCTATTGATGAATAGAGGGGATTTAGAGGGAGTGCAGTCTGGAAGGAGAAGAGTTTCATAAACTTTGCTCTTGATTTCCTTTTGCTTAAAATAGATGAATATGACTGCTACAGAACACCTCAGGATCCATGTGACTCAAAACACCATTCGCTTTCGTTGGTTTTGGATTGCTTACAACACATACACCCAACACCAAAACTGCAAGAGGATGCTGCTTCCTCAGAAGAAATCTCTCCAGCTAGCCACATTGACACAAGTGAAGCACTTCTGGGTTATTCACCACAAAATGAGAAGAGTGTTGCTGGACCTGATCTTTTGTCCACTGTGGACAGTGGTTCCTTAAATGAAATTCAGGCTTCAAACCTAGGAAGATGTAGTATACCTGTGTGTGATCTTGTTAACGACACAGGTAACTTAATTCATTCAGTGGCTGCTCATGAAGATACACAGAAGTTGCAGCCGGGTGACTCCCAGTGCAGTGAAGGTTTGATTGGCTTTGGAGTGTCTTGCATACCTGTTTCTACTTGTGTGTCGTCAGCTGGTTGCAGTGACGTTTCAAGTACAGAGCAGAGTGATGGAGACTCAATGCTACAAGATTCAGGAAACCTTAGAACAGAGGAGATGAATCATTTAGCTTTAAAATCAGACAGCTGTGCCGCAGCACAGATCTCAGATCCATGTGATGGTCAACACAGGACAGATTCTGTTAAGTGCAGTGAAGTATTTGATCAGCTTGACCAAACTGCTCACCTTAATACTGCATGTGTCCCTGTAACACTGCAGAATTTAAATACATACAGTCCTAAAGATGAGAAAGAATATGAAAAATTGCCTTGTGAAACACAAGATGAAAGTGTACGCTCTGCAGTGAGCAAAGAGATATATGAAAGAAATGCCATAGAAAAGGTGGATTCAGAAGATGAGAGTAACGTTGAATCCATGCCTTCGGGTCTGCCAAAGAGGCCACAGTTGCACAAAAGCCATGCAGCATTACCTGGAAATTGTGTTTTACCAGGCTCTTCATGTCAAACTGGAGTTAAAGGGGAATTGGAAAAGAAAATCACAGAAGAGAATGTAGGTAACAAAGAACTTCATAGCAATGAAATACTAACCAGTATTTCAACTTCATGTATTTCGGTTGAGGATGTCCAGACCTCACTGTCATGTCTTCCACTTCCTGTATCTATATGTGGTTCAGTAGTTGTAATGGAAGAAAAAGTTAATCCTCTACCTCAGAATGAAACGGCAGAGGTTATTAGTGATATTTTAACTGTTCAGGCTGGAAAGTCAAAAACTGACACCTCTGGTAGGGAATCCTGCAAAAACACTGACGTGCATGATCAAGAAGGGTATATAGCTAAAACCAATGAAAGTATTGTGGAAACAGACAGAGGGAAGTATGATACTGAGAATGTAATTAACGACAGTGATTTTCAGCAAGTCAAAACTTTTCCTTCTGCGTTTCTAGAATACGAAGCTGAGCCATATGGTGTTGAGATAGATTCTTACTACAATGAAAGTATGAGCCCAGTTATGACTGACTTCACTGTTGAGAATGTTATTAGAAGTGATGCTCTAATAAGCGATGCTGAGCTTGATGATTTCTTGTATGGACAAGGGATTCAGTCCAATGTGTTGAATTCTTCAGACCATGGTAGTAATTTAGTAGAAGCTGATGCACATGAAGGGGATTTAACAAATGTGAACAACCTGGATTTCACTGAGGTCTCTGAAGAACATATGCAAACAGAACTGGAGGAGATAACAAGCATTAATAGTGATCCTAAAGTATCTCTTACTGCCGTTGACTTAGAGTCTGCAACAGAAGAGAATACGTCTCATATTCAGGATATGACTGAGGGTGGTATTGAAGCACTCGTTTCTAGTGTTTGTCCTGGAGGTGCAAGACCAAAGCAGTTGCTTCACGTTTCGCAAGGAGCTGTTGGTCAAAGACAGCTGGATAGAGCAGATGTACTTGAGAGAGAAGACCAAGAAGCCAGTTTTGTTAGTCCAGAAGCTCCCCTCTCGGGCACTAGTCTAAGTGCTGGTAAAAATTCTGACCCTGTGCACTCTGGGCAAAGCAGCTCTGAAGCTGAAGGAAATCAGACATCTGAAAATGTAGAATCACTTAAAATACCTGCAGCTCTGTCACGGAAACAACCATTGTGGGTTCCTGATTCAGAGGCACCTAACTGCATGAACTGCCAAGTCAAGTTCACATTTACAAAAAGACGACACCACTGTCGGGCGTGCGGAAAGGTAAGTTATTGGGCAGGGATCCTGTGTTACCGCAAACAAATGATCTCTCATCTAGCGATAACCAAGATACAGAAGGGAAAGAATACTGACAGAATTTTTCTAGGCTCCAAGTATTTTATTTAAAGCAACATTATATTTCCTTCATAGAAACTTAAAGAATGGAGAAGACTGATATTGATTTGGAAACATATGACCTTTTTTGTGAAAATAATTAAGGGGAAGTATGGAGAATGTTCTTATTTTGTCTTCCATTACTGGCTAGACTAATGTGTTTTGCATAGAACAAGATGAGACAGTGGACTGCTTCATAGTAGTCGTAGTGATTCAGCTTTTTCCTCAGCTTTTAAGTTAAGTTGAAGTATTTAAGCTTAAAAAAAAAAGAGGTGAGGATGATGGGAATTCAGGTAAGTAGTTACACTTGCTGTGAAACACTGCCAGTGAATCTGGAAGGACTGCATTCTTTCAGGAGTTGTAACAGCAATATCAGTGCAAAGGATTTATAGCCTAAATCTGTCCCCCTGTGTGTTTAGATGTATAATTTTCCAGGGGAGTCATCTTAGGGGAGAAGTATCCTCCTTTTGTGGGGTGAATGTTACTCCCCAACTGAGCGAGTAATCTGTAGAACTTCTTTCAGCCTGCGGTCTTCTTCAGTGAGTAAATAATGTCAAAGCTTGTTCTTAATTGAGAATTCCCATGTGAGCTGCTGTGGTTTACCCTTGTGCCAGTGTGTAAATGGAAATACTAACAGTACTAGTGGACTTACTTTTCAGTGTTCATCTGTAAGCTTTATGGATGTGGAGATACCATCCGTATGGATGAGGATGCTTACCATCTTTTTGCATCCCCAGTGCTGAGAGACATCTAGAGAGGCTTGGTAATTTTTTTCCCAGGATGCCTGTCCTTGCACTGTGTATACGAAGCATAGTACCCATTTCCTTCAATGTCAGTAAGTGTCAACTAAAATGCAGGCCTGAATTTGGGTACCAAGAGAATTAAGAACTCACTGTGACAACTTAAAAGTCATTGAACTTAATCACTTGGCAGAATGCCAAGAAGTTTTGTAACAGTTTAAAACTCAGTTCTTCAGTGAGTTTCGTTTCAGTCATAAGACTTGATGGACTTCAAGTTCCTGTTTACATTCGCTGTGAAACTTCTTGCATCTTGTCTGGAGATGGGGATAAAAGCACCCTCCACTACAGAGTCCTCTTTACAACCATCAGCTGTTAGTGTTGTTAGTCTTGTGTGTTAACAGAGGGGTTTTGGGCAGAACAGCAGTGTAATTAGAGCGAGCATCACAAGACATGTTCACTGGCAGAATGAATGAAGGCAGTATACGTGATTAAACTTTATGGATACTGGAGTGCTATGCAGTTGTCACTCTGAAATAGCTATTCTGAATGTGCAACAGGTTAATTTTCTGCCTTGTAAGACTTCTTGTATTTTTAATAGTAACTTTTGTCTTTACATTTTAAAAAAATAAAAAAAAAACACCCATGAAACACCACAAACAAAACCCCAAAACTTTCCTTGTGACATCTTGCAAATTGTTGTGTTTTCAATTGGACATAAGGAGAAACTGGTAGGAATTCACTGTTGTCCTCTGTGGACGATTACAGAATACAATTGTGTAGTTTTCCTGTGTTGCTGCAGCTTTTTTTATCAATGAAAATGGCAACATTTGTGAGTTCTGGCTTCTGTGCTGGAGGGAAATGCGAGGTTAGTGGTCTCTGCTTTCTCTCCCATCTGCAGCACTTGTGAGACCCAGCAACTTTGCAGTTTCTTCAGTTAGGTGCTTGTCTCTTGCTGTGGTACTCTTCCTCTTCCTAGTTCAACAGGAATAAACTTCCTTGCTCAGCTGCCTCATCTTCCTGCCCTTTCCCCTGTTACATTACCCATTCCTTACTTTGTCTTCACCTCTCGTCTGTTGTGCATTAGGATTACGCTGCCTCCTCTGTGGTGGGTCCCAGTTGTGGGTCCCAGTAGCACCAAGTGTAAGAGGAGAATACCAATTGCAAAGGATTGTACTGCTTAGCATTTGAAGCCCTAACCTGGATTGTAACTGATTAGCAATTAATCTCAACCAATTACATTCTTAACATCTTTACTGAGCATGTGCATTTTAAGTTGGGGTAAATTACCTGTGACACTAATGTGAAAGTAACTGGAATGGTTTCTTTTTTGAGCTCATATTGCACTGATCGAGTATTACTGTTTTTACAGTGGTTTTTTTTCTTTTTTACTTAAAGGAGTTCAGTTGTAATAACTTAATTTTTTTTTTCCTGTCACTACTGCTTGGTGGTTTTTTTCCACCCTTAATCCACTTCACCTTCCTTGAGGTAATTAGGAGTAACAGAAGACTTTTAGTCTTCTTTCCACTTACTTAACTCTAGTCAGTGGTGAAGGCTTGTGTCAGACTAAGGTTTTAAAAAAATACCTTCAGTAAAGGCTAATGCTGATTCTAGAGTCTGGGTATAGCTGAAGATGGTGGGACTCTTTGAAAACTTGTAAATTGCCCTTGAAAGAACATAAGGGAAAAGTACCAGGTATTTATGGGAACTCATGCAGAAAACAGCTTTACTAGACTTAATTCTTTGAATGGGATTGTGCAGGTGTAGCCCTGCTTCCTCAAGATCCAGAGTGCAGGAGAGATCTCACCAGAGTTAAGGCAAGCCCATCAAGAGAGCAACCAAGAAAAAAACAACTAACCCACCTGCATGGCCCCCAGCCCACTTCCAGCTTACACACTGAGCATGATGTTTTAGGTAATGAATTATCCCTTTGGTCAGTGTGGGTCAGCTGTCTTGGCTGTGTCCCCTCCAGCTTTGTAGCAAAGAAGCTGAAAAAGTCCTTGACTTGGTACAAACATTCCTTAGCAACGACTGAAAGACTGAAAACTAAATACTTGGCGTAGCCTTACACAAATCCAGCACGTAGCCTCGTACTAGCTACTGCGAGGAAAATTAACTCAATCCCAGCTAAACCCAGCATAGATAGATATCCTGTGGGAATAGAAGCCCATATTCTATTCTTTCAAGGCAGTCTTCAGCAAGCCTGTAAAATACTTTGCTGAAGGGAGCTAATACACGAAGACAGCTATGCTTAACCTTTCTGACGGAGCTGGGGACCCTACTTATCCAAGATAGTTCCTGAGCCAGCATTAGTAAATGGCTTGGGAAGCAGCGAGCTCTGGCTTAGATAGTTGTCCGTGAGATAGAAGAGGCAGCTTGGCATTTCCTGACAAACTGTTAATGCTTGTCATGGAGAGACGACGCAGCACACAGTGCTGCAAGGTCAGAATGACTCTTTGGTGGTATGCGTCTGGGTCTTTTAGACATTACCGGGATCCTAATGGAAGATGGCAACAGCGATCTTCAGAGAGAATGCTAAACTGGTAAAGCAAATCTGACCTCATTCTGGGCTTCAGCCCTTGTTCCTATTGCAGTTGTTTAATGTAAAATTGTTACAAGATTAACAGAAGTGGGAGTGAATTTGTGAATAGGTGATGCAACCTGGAATTCTTTTCATTGCTCCAGATAAGGATTTTAGTATAATGTCACTTGTGTCCTCGTTGTTGCTGCTCTTTGTCGTGTGTGTATTGTCGTGTTTTGGTTTGGGGTTTTTTTGTTCTGAGGGATTAAGATACAGGCTTGAATATTAGGCTGCAGAGGGCTTAGAATCAAACAAGTGTATTTTGTGGAAGAATTTTCTAATCACTGTGCAATTGCATGCCAGCTTTTAAAAATCTAATTTTAGCAGTTTTGTGGGCACATGGCCTTGTGTGATTAGATCTGCTCAGGGCAAGAAATCTTAGGTGCTGCTCTGTTTCATAGCTGAATCTGAGAGAGTATTGCAAGAGCTGAGGGCTTAGCTATGGAATGTGGGTATTCCTGGCCATGTGTGGAAGGTTGGTTTGGAGATATCGAAGGATTGGTTTTGGCCAACAGAAATGCCTCACGTTTCAAAAGCTTATCCTATGGATAGGTTGTGGTGCAGTTCTGGGGAGCAGGATAGGAAGAACCCTTGATCAAAAGCAGGCTTCATGGACTTTGTAGTTTGGCCCAAATTGTGGAGCTTTTATGATTCTTAATCATAGTGTTATAGAATAGTTTGGGCTGGAAGGGACCAGTAATCAAAAATCTAGTCCAAGCTTTCTGCTGTGAGCAAGGACATCTCTCAACAGGTCTGGTTGCTCAAAGCCTGGTTCAAGCTGACCTTCAACACTTACAGCAATGGGACACTGTGCCGGTTTTGGTTGGGATAGTCAATTTTCCTCACAGCAGCTAGTAAGAGGCTGTGTTTTGGATTTATGCTGGGAATACTGATAACAGCCTAACGTTTTCAGTTGTTGCTGAGGAATGTTCATACCAATCCAAGGACTTGTTCCGTTTCTGGTGCTGCCCCGGAGTTCCCAGCCTCTTCTCCACAAGAAGCTGGGATGGGACACAGCTAGGAGAGCTGACCCAAACTGACCAAAGGGGTGTTTCATGCCATAAAACACCGTGCTCGGTATGTAAGGTGGAGAGAGTGGGCCAGAGGGCTGGCTCGCGCTCTCTGCTCGGGAGCTGACTGGGTGGTGGTTGGTAGGTGGTACACAGTTTATCGCCGTGGTTGTTTTTCTACTCCTGTTTTCTTTTTCGATATGTGTTATTATCCTTAGTGGCAGTATTTTCATATTATGATTGTTATTAGTAGTATCATTATTTAATTTATTTTCAATTATGAAAATGTTCTTATCTCAAGCTGTGAGTTTTCTTACCTTTTCCTCTGATTCTCTCCTTCATGCCACTGGGGGAAGGGGGGGCAGAGGGGGCAGGGTGAGCGAGTGGCTGTGTGCTTGGTTGCTGACTGGGATTAATCACAACAGGCATCCACAACTTCTCTGGGCAGCCTGTTCCAGTGCCTCATTACCCTCACTGTAAAAAAAATTCGTCCATATATCTGATCTGAATCTACCCTCTTTTAGCTTAAAACTGTTGTCCATTGTCATGTTACTACAAGCCCTGGTAAAAAGTCTCTCCACCTGTCTTACAAGCCCTCTTTACATATTGAAAAGCCACAATAAGGTCTCCCCAGAGCCTTCTCTTCTCCAGGCTGAACAAGCCCAACTCCCTAAACCTGTCTCCATAGCAGAGGTGCTCTAGCCCTCTGAGCATTTTTGTGGCCTCCTCTGGACTCACTCCAACAGCTCTGTCTTTCCTGTGCTGAGGACCCCAGAGCTGGATGCAGGAAAAGCTTTTTTATTCTAGTACTTTCTCCCCAGACAGAAGTGTATTGTAAGATACCTATGCTAAGGCTCCTTTTCTTCCATGCTTCCCAAAATGTGTATGCATGCTTTATATAATGCTGGTTTAGTACAAAGTAAATAATAATAGGAACTTAATTCAGGAAATGCTGGGGTTTTGTCTATAATATTTAATTCAATCTTTTTCTGGTTCAGGTTTTTTGTGGTGGCTGTTGCAAACGAAAGTGCAAACTACAATACATGGAGAAGGAAGCAAGAGTCTGTACTGGCTGTTATGATGATATTAATAAAGGTAACAAGTTTGGGGTTTTTTTGAGTAATTGTAGTGATCATTAAAGAAGACTAGATACCGCTAGCATCTCCTTAACGTTTGTGCTTGAGGGGAGCTTCACTACTTTAACTGGTGTATGTTTCCGTATTTGTGAGATGTATGGAGGAAGAGAATAACTGTACCTCTTAGTTGGATTTAGTTATATTAAACTGAGTAGCACACTTTATTTTTTAAGAAAACCCCAATCAACCAAAAAAACCCAAAACAAAACAAAAAAACCCACACACAAACAAAACAAACAAAAAACCCCCCAACAAACCACAAACATTTGAACTCCATAGGACTAAATATTAAGCTGTTCTATTGGGTCATCTGTGGCAGGATTCTAGCAAAAGTGATCCTCCCTTCACAGTAGCCTTCTGTATGTTTAAAGGCCATACCACTGCTTGTTCTTGTGTTTTTTGCCTGATTTATGTAGCTTTCTGTCCTGACATTTTTACAGGTCACTTACCAGTACGACAGTAATTGAATCATAAGATAACATTTTCTTAACTGAAGGATAAGCATGGATGCTTATGGAAACATCAGGAGAAAAATTGCGGTTCTGATTACTAATGTTTAAATAACAGGTTGAAAATATACTAGAATTTCAATATGCCAACTGAATGGAATTTGACTCAATAAATGTGATATTTGCACCAAGGTTCGGGGATCATGTGGTTCAATGTAGTCACTGCAGCAGTAACAAGATGTGCAAGGAAGCTTGTTTCTGTGTTGGAAATTAATTAGGCAAATGTGCAGGTAGAAAATAATGAAATTAAGTTTTCTTGGGTATAATAGCTTGAGCGTTAATTTTGCGTAACTAGCTCACAGATTGTACATTGCTTCTGCAAAACACCCAACTGTAATACTGCAGTGCAAATGAAATTTAATCAATTGTGAGATCTTAAAAACTAACCACATCTTTTTAGCACAGGCATTTGAAAGGATGATGAGTCCCACTGGTCCAGTTCCCAATTCCAGTATCTCTGAGTATTCTTCTGCTGTTCCACCTTTGGAGGAAGCCCAGATACCTGGTAGTGTTAGCTCTCCATCAGCTTCTGCACCTTTACCTATCTCAGCACTTAAACAACCTGGTATTGAAGGTATGCTAAATACACTGTAATACAGCTAACACTTTCAGGATCTCTTTGGAAAGAGTTGTTTATTGCATCATGGATACATACTTGGTATAGTGATATTTTTTGTGGGAAATAGAAACTCAGTGAACTGGGACAGTGGAAAGTTATTTCTAGTTCCCAGTTTTGATGCCATGTGTGAGCTTGACCAAGTCTCTCTTAAGTCTCCATTTATGAAGTGTGGTTGTTACCTCTTTTTCATTGTCCTTTTTGTTTATATTGTAGTGTGTTTTGTGTAGATATTACTTCCATAATGTTTACATAGCTTAGCAGGTCTCTGGCTTGTGTTGTGACTGCCAGTCTTGCAATAAAAACAAAAAGTAGTTGTTTGGGGAAAAGATGCTGGGGAGTTGTAGGCATTAATTCTCTGTGTGTATATGAATGGTCAGTGGCTAAGTAGTGTCTTCACTTCTATTAAACATATGACCTTCTTCAATTAAAAAAGTTTTAAACAGTGATAAGCTAACTTTGTTAGAGTGTATTTCATCTTTTAGTTGTGATGTGCACTTCACTTTTACCTTGATACAAAGGGATGATTGAGGAAACAGCCTTCCTTATATAGGAATTGATAGATTCAACTGTAGCATGGCAGCTGCAAGTATGAGATCTTTTTGGCACATGTTTGCCTAACTGGAGACTAACTGATGTCAAACTATCTATCTGCCTGTGCTTGGTTCCAGTAAACAGACTTCTGTATATATCTGGGGGGAGAAAGGGCTTAGTTTTTATTCCTTTCAGCTATTTGAGCACTATAGTAATACGCAGTCAATGTTGTTTTCTTAACGTAGGGCTGTGCCCCAAAGAACAGAGGAGGGTTTGGTTTGCAGATGGTATTTTGCCAAATGGCGAAGTGGCAGATACTACCAAACTTTCATCTGGAGCAAAGAGGTTGTCACAGGACTTAAGTCCAGTAAACCTTGACTCACCAGAGATGCATACGGTATGAATTAACAAGTGTGTGTAGGTGCACGAATTACCTCTTGAAATACTTTTGCTTGCCTTTCATACCAGAATATGACTTCTGCTTCACTGTTTTTGGAATCTGAGCCAGTAATTGGTTATTTTTTGGGGAGTGGCTGTGAAGGGTTTGGATTGAAATACTCTAGAGCATACTTCAAAGGAAACCATGTTTGGTTTGTAGTGTATGTAAACTTAGAAAAGGCAGAAAATTTTCCAGAATGTTTGGGGTTTTTTTTTCTCCATCTCCTTTGATTGACTACTTTTATGATGGTAACCTCAGCTGTAGTTCTGAGAACTGTCTTTAACAACATGCTTACAGCAGAAGTTTGTGGGTTTTTTTCCAGTGGCTTGCTATGGTCTACCTGTTCAATCAGATGATCGTTAGTGCCCTAGAGTTCTACGTTACAGGCTGCAGCAAAATCTGTGTGTTGCTTCTGAGGTGAACCAACACTGAACTGTAAGGGTGATTGGCTTTTCTAAAACAGAACATGTTCATGGTGGTGAACTAGATGCACTTGAAAAGAAAAGTCCAAAGAGCGGTACAAGTCTGCTGTGGAAGGATTTGGAAAGATTCCTCAGCTGGAGCTTTTAAAATAGAACATCGCTCTGAAGAGCTGTCTCTAGTGATAACATAAATCCATCCAGAGGGACCTGGACAG
>NW_010263582.1:5800-6234 GCF_000690775.1 Eurypyga helias | reverse complement strand
AGCCGGAGTTAAACCACGACAACGCCTTATTGGTAGAAGTCATTCTGCAAGAAGGAATACAGCAACTTGCAGGAAGTGATTTATGGTTGCCATAAAAACAGGCAAAATTACATACCAGGTATTGGAAGGATCACACATTAAAGGTGGTTGAGAGGCAAGGTCTAACCTGATGTTAAAGATAACCAACTTTGAATTAGGTGTGGAAGAATACTGGAACTCTGTAGACTGATTCAAAGAACAAATACGATTTTCATGCTTTAATTGGAAAAAAAAAAAAAGAGAGAAAAGTAGCAATTGCTTCCATTTCTGATTTCCTCTTTTATATATTAGAATTCACAGCTATGACACATTGTAAAAGCTACCTCATTTTCAGGTTCTGGTCATCACTCTGCTTGAAGAACAAAATGAGAGGTATTAAGACTTGTTCCAAAGAC
>NW_010263582.1:1255-5705 GCF_000690775.1 Eurypyga helias | reverse complement strand
TTTTTTTTTTTTTTTTTTAAGGGACGTAAATGGGGTGTAACAGGCTTATCAAACACAAATTTAGCAGAAAGATTTCTTAAAGCCTGCAGTGGAATTCTCTGGGGAAAGGACACACCTTCCTCCCTTCCTCCTAGTGTACTGCAGCAGATACAAGTGTAAATTGTTGGCACCTGTGATTTGAGCTATATACTGCATAAAGTACTACAGCAGAAGCCACTCAAACCAACAGATGATGAGGCTTGTAAAGAACAGGGTAAGTGCCCCATCACCCAAGCTGAGCTGGTTTTGGTGCCCAACAATTGAACATAACACACTGCCTCTCCTGTCCTGCGCAACCACCCGTGTCAGAGAGAGCTCAAGTCACAGGCACCTGAATGGTAGGGAATCGGGGGTGGAGATTCTATGAGCTCTGCCTTGGGATGGAGTCAACTTTCACCATAGTGGCCAAAATGGTGCTGCGCTTTGGATTCGTGACTAAAACATTTCAGAGTTGGCAACACACCAGTGTTCTAGTTGTTGCTGAGCAGTGCTTGCACAGCATCCAGGCCTCCTCTGCTTATCAATCTGCCCTCCCAGCAAGCAGGAAAGGGGTGGGCAAGCAGTTGGTAAGGCAACACAGCTGGGACAGCTGATCCATATTGACCAAAAGGATATTCCATTCCATATCAAGTCATGCTCAGCAATAAAAGCCCAAGGAAAGGAAAAGGAAGGGGGAGGACGTTTGTGGTTATGGCATTTGTCTTCCCAAGTAACTGTTACGTGGCAAATGTTCTCCCTGCCAATAGGAAGTAGTGAATAAATTCCTTATTATCCTTTGCTTGCACACAAAGCTTTCCTTCACTTATTGAACTGTCTTTATCTCAAGCCACAAGTTTTTCTCACTTTTGCTCTTCTGATGCTATCCCCATCCTGCAGGTGTGGGGGGAGTGAGCAGCTGCTGGGTGCTTAGTTGCTGGCCGGGGTCAAACCATGCTACAAACACTACCTAATACATCAACAATGCATGTGTAAAGTACTCTGATCTGCTTGGCATGAGTGGTCAGTGCGGGACCTTACTTGTTTGTATGTACATTTTCTTCCAGCAGAATTATACCACATCCTGTAAACAGTTATGTATTCATTGCATAAAAGTAGATGGACGCTGAAGGACACGGGAGCAGAGGAAGAGACTACAGCTACAGCAGAGCTGGTACTTCTAATGCAGAAACATTTAATTAGTTTGCAAAATGGGACTCTTGTTCATCAACCAAAGTGAAGCAAATCCCATTTGTATTTCTTTTGCCGTAGTTCTAGAACTTAGAAAATATTTTCTGGGTATGCCTGCTCATATTTCATGTTTGAAGTGCAGAGCATCTGGGAATTCTAGTACTTTCCTTTTTCCCCAAGTCTCTATTACAACTTTATTTCTTCAGGTCAAGAAAAACTGGAAAAAAAAGTTTTCTCTGTAGACTGTCTACAGAACTATGAACACAGGCCAGAGGTGATGGGTCAAAAGATGGGTCCATTTCCAGGGCCACAGAGTGACTTACTTTTGGGCTAGCCTAGCTCTGAGAAATTGAAATCTGAATTTTGATCCCCATGTGACAGTGCTGCATGCTGCCACCAGATTCCTGGGACAGCAAGCTCACATTTCTGAAGATCAAACGTTATTTTCTTTGGAGATTTTGCTATAGCTGGAAAATCTATTTCTGAACTTAATTAATGCACTTTTTCCCTCAGCTACTTCCTGTGGGTTTTGAAAGAATATACCATGAAGTTCAGAAAGCAGCAGCAGCTTCTGTGCAACATCTGGTGTCCTTTAATTCAAATATTTATAGAAAGGGTTTAAGCATATACATGCCAATCCACATGGAATAACCACATTTTTTCCTTATAGCAAAATACTTCACAAACTACTCACTCTGACAGACAGTAGCCAACAAACATACAATATGACATTCACATTCTTTAAAATTTCCCTTTTTTTCTGTTCTTTTTTTCTCTACTTCCAATGTTCAATTTATTTCTCCTCAATTTTTTTCCAGTATATAAAACCTCGCAGAAAATAAAACTTAACAGAGAAACATCAACTGTATTTACAGCAAGAACACCCTTTTCCCTTCCTCATACCCTTGGTATGCTTAATTATGCAGATACTGCAATCGTGCACATTCATTCTCACATGTTCCAGCTGCTTCTTGTATTATTTGGCATTATTCATTTTTTCATGCAAGAATGTCCCAGTACTTTACACAGAGCCTCTCTCTGCCATGCAGTGTATAATGGAGGTGCTGCAAAGCAACCAAAGGAACTGAGCAGTGTATAGTCACACTTGTCAGTGGGAAGCTGTAAGATTCACACAGTCACAAAATGGCTCAAAACTGCCTGAAAGTCAGTCTCCTCAAACCTTTTATCTTGGTAAGTGTTGAATTATTTCTGTATATAGTACTAAAGACCTGTCATCACTGACACGTTTCATTAAACTCCATGTGAATATTTAATTGAGTTAACTGCATTGATGTCTGTATTTTCAAATCTCTTAAAATGAAAAGAAACTCAAACTGCATAAACAAGCTTTCTTTGTCCCAAATGATAGATGTGCATGCACAAACCTCAAAACATAACTTGTCAGATCTAGCATAATAAAGCAGCAGTTGTGTAACTTCCACGTGTGCCAACGCATGTGGATGCCCCACACTAGGGAGATAAACTCTGTTCAATGTAGCAATCATTGGGAAGAGAATGGACATTACAAGTGGGCTAAGATATGAACAGATTCACACTGCAAATTTTGAGGTGTGCTGGAGCAGGGGTCAGAAGCAGCATGGAATGGCCCTGAGAGCTGTCAGAACTGGGCAAAAAACAAGTCAGGCAGAAGTTGTGTGGGTGGTACCTGCTTCATACAATGCAAGGTGATGAAATGAGAACAAGAAGCTGAGTGCCTCAGGGGGTGGGACTGCAGGAGTTGAAAGGGGTACCTTGTTAGCATGCTTGAGACAACAGAGCTTCAGGAAGAATTAAAGGGCAGAGACCTGGGATTAACTCAGGAGACTTCTGTCCACGGCTTCATCCTGATTACCTTTCCTGTTCAAGTCCACTTTTATTCATACCCTCTCTGCTACAATTACAACCAATAACAGGAAAGAAATAGGTCACACCTCTATTCTTAGTTGACTTTTGTACAAAGGGGGATTGCCTTGTTATGGGTCTCACCAGAAACAAGACTGACAGCAGAAGAGCATACCACTGCAAAGACTACTAGTAGAATTTCAGCTGGGTCAAAGGACAGTGCTACCAAGCTGGTAACGCTTGGTGGCCCTGCATCTGTCACGTTAGATCATCTCTCAGTTATTTAAAATGACATTTGAATGGAGACAGCCAGAAACCCCACTGACAAGTGTGGCAAAAGTCATGACACAACAGTAACCTTAAAGCATGTCATCCTCATGTTTCTAAACTAACTGGAAGTGCAGTTTAATGATGAGTGTAACAACAGCCTGATTTTAAGCAAGGAAAAAAATGGCAGAAATAATGCCAGGGTAAGCATGAAAATAAAATAATAATAATAAAAAAATCCCCAATTTTGGGCCAAAACAAGATTTCATTGCAATACCCTTTGCAGCAGCTTAGAAAAAGTGCTGTCTCTCTACTAAAGAAAAAAAAAAAAGCACCAGAAAACCTGTTAATCCACACGTTCTTCCCAGAGCTCTAACTAGTTACAGCTGTCCTTCACAACAGCAGATGTGGTTAATGTGCAGTCACAGGGTGGCTGGAGGTGCCAGATCATGGCTGCCACCCAACTCCATCCCATGACCTCATACTGCTTTGGAATAAGACCCTTGAGAAACATTACTTTCTGACTGTGAAAATGCTGCTAGTTCTCTCTCCTTTTATGTCTGTAAGACATACAGTATGTGTTTTGTGGCCAGCAGACATGGTGAAGATTTTGGTATGAGAGGCAACTGGTTATTGGTACCACTCACGGCAACGTTGTTGGCTCTCAGCTTCTGACAGCAAGATTGTTGACTGTGGTGGGCTGACCCTGGCTGGAGGGCAGGTACCCACCAAAGCCGCTCTGTCACTGCCCTTCTCCGCTGGGCAGGGGCATGTTGTCTCTGCTGCTCCTCCTCCCATGGGAGACAATCCTCCACCAACTTCTCCAACGTGAGTCCATCCTACAGAGCACAGACCTTCGGGAGCATCCTGCTCCAGTCTGGGCCCCCCTGGGGATCACAGCTCCTGCCAGCAAACTTGCTCCACCCTGGGCTCCTCTCTCCATGGGGTCACAGCTCCTACCAGGAGCCTGCTCCAGCGTGGGCTGCCCACGGGGTCACAACCTCCTTCAGGCATCCCCCTGCTCTGCCGTGGGGTCCTCCCCGGGCTGCAGGTGGGTGTCTGCTCCCCGTGACCCTCCATGGCTGCAGAGGCGCAGCCATCCTCACCATCGGCTGCCCGGGGACCCCTGCTCCCG
>NW_010263582.1:0-1228 GCF_000690775.1 Eurypyga helias | reverse complement strand
GTCCCTGAAGCACCTCCTCCTCTCCTTCTTTGCAGACTTTGGTGTCTTCAGAATTCTCCCACATACTCTCCTTCCTGTCCTCCAGCTGTAAGTGTGCTTTTTTTTCCACCCTATTTCAAATATGTATTATCCCAGAGGCACTACCACCATCACTGATGGGCTCAGCCTTCGCTAGCAGCAGGTCTGTCTTGGTGCTGGCTGTCATTGGCTCTGTCAGACATGGGGAGGCTTCCAGCAACTTCTTGCAGCAGCCACCCCTGTCACCCACACCCCCACTACCAAAACCCTGCCACACAAACCCAATACAATCGCCTTGATAAAAGAAGGATGGATCAACTAGGGAATGCAGTAAACAGGTCTCTGTTGGATTTGGCAAGAGTTTAAAGGAGAGTGGTTCTCTCAAATACAGAAATAACAGAGCAATCCCACACAGCATTCAAAGAAACATCAGCACTAAATGCTTCAGACCCCGCACTGGAGATAAAACAGCCAAAACCTGTCAGATTTATAATCAACTCTTATGCAGTTTTTACTCAAGCTTTCCCCAATTTCCCATGTAACTATACAACCTTATAGCAAGACAGGTGAGAAGGTCTTATTTATGGCAATTACTTCTGTAGGGATCTCAGGAAATCATGCAAGTTTAAACTTTTTTATTGGACTATATATAATTTTTAAAATAGACTGATGAAAAATGTCCAATTTAAGCTAAAATTTATGTCCTAACAGATCTAAAGCCTTTGCAAAAAATGTCAGCAGGATAATGTCTTGTAATAGAACAAGAGAAGAAAAACTGAACCACTTCTTACAAAACATCAAGATACACAGGTAAACCTGAAGTCCCCTTTGGCTTCGTTTCTTATTCTTCTCAACATTTACCACTGTTGATATTGCTTTACATTGTTTTCTGTTATCGTGGTAATTCAACCAAGAAATAATTGCAGATTTACACTTTATTTATCTTGCAAGCATTATGGAAGTTGAAGACCCATGGCAATATGGACAATCTTCTCGCTCATCTTCAGAGCTGCCCACAACAGAAGGTAAAGGTCTGGAGAATCTAGCTGACCTTGCGATGACCGCAGCAGCACTGACCCAACTCACCAACGACTTCTGCAGACTCTTGCATCCCACATCAGGGGCAAGTATGAGATTCTGCTAAATACTATCAATGTGCTTACACTGCCCTAACTTCATTTGTATGTGTGCTGGGTTCAGCGAGGAAAGA
>NW_010263581.1:16450-17555 GCF_000690775.1 Eurypyga helias | reverse complement strand
TCCTCATCTCCAGATCCTGAGTTGCAGCATGGTCCCGGTGTGACACGGGATGTTCTGGCAGTGGGATTGATTTCCTTCACCTGCCAGCAATGTGCAGCCAGCTCCAGGGAGCTCAGGCAGCAGCGGGGCAGCAGCTGCACCACTGCTGAGGAGAAGGTGAGGAACTGCTCGGTATGGAAGAGAGGACATACTGCCCCTGCCTGTCCTGGGTACAACTGCCTCTTGAAGCTCTCAGGCTGGACAGGAGAGATGTTAGCAGGGATGCTGATGGATGAAAGTGCCAACACAGCAAGCTGCGAAGGCCCTGGATGTCCCCAGCCATGAAGCCTGCTTCACAAGGAAGGCTGTGCTGTGCGTGGGAGTCCTTGCATTAAGGTACTGTAGCAAGCCCGAACAGCAGAGCTGCAGGGAGAGAGGACAGAGAGGCACAGAGCAAGAGCAACCTTTTCTGCTGGGAATGAAGGATTTTCAAGCCCAGATCCTGAGGGCATCCCCTCCAATCCCCCCAACGCACACCCCGTATGCAGATGTGTGCATAAGAAGAGAGGTGTGTGTTCAAGCTCAAAAGCCAGCCGACCTGAGGGCCTTTTTGTTTCTTGCCCATGGGATGGGCTGGAGCAGGGAGATTTTGCACGCTTTGTTACTGTAGTCTGCAGCCCACTTCTGATAATCTGAATTTTTCCTCTCTTTAAAATTTTTCCTTGAGCAGACAGCAGCCCCTGTGTAAAACATCCGTTCACAGCAATTACAGCAGCCAGAGCAGGAGAAACATTTTACAGTTTTAAACTGAAAATCCCTACGGCGGAAGACTTGTATTCTCCCCTGAGCAGCCCTAAAGAGGAGAAGAAAAGGTGCTAGGCGGTGGCAAGCAGAAGATCGAAAAGCCTGGCGTTATTTTCTTTGCTCCACAGCCTAGCCCAGGTGCTGGCATTATGGGGACAGGCAGTATGTGACACAGCACCGCTGTACCTCTGAGGTAAGCATGCTTACCTGGTCAAGACTTTGCAAGGGTCTTGTTGACTGCAGTGTTTAAGGATAACTTCTTGAAGAAGTTCCTTGTAAATTCATACATATAACTGTGTTTATACGAAATCTGTGATTCCTG
>NW_010263581.1:14969-16419 GCF_000690775.1 Eurypyga helias | reverse complement strand
ACTGAAGGGATTAAGTTGCTGGTCACTCTTTAGTCTTATTCTCAACCATAAGTATAAGAAAAGATCTATGCATTAAAGTGATGCTTTGGGGATTTTTTTTCCCTTCATTCCGAAGAACAACCCCAATTTTTCATTTAGACTTTAGTTAGCTATCCCACTGAGAAACTGCAGGTCTCTCTCTTGGAGCTCTGTGGCAAACAGGGGAAAGAGATGGCAAAGATTTTATTCTCCATTTGCGAGCAAGCAAAACTGAACTGGAGTCACACAGGAATTAGAGCAACAGAGGAGGAGGCGGCTATTTTTATCAAGTAAATTTTTTGAGGCAAGAACCACATTTTAAGCTGTTAGTCCCCATTTCTTTCTAAATTCTCTGAGGAGCTGGCAATGGATGGCAGGGCCTGACCTCCAAAAAGAAGAAAATTAATAGGGGAATAAATCCAGGGTCATCCAGGAATTTTGCAGCTGTGCTATGCAGGACACCAAGGCCTCCCTGAACATCACAGCAGGGGTGAGGACAGGACTTTTGCTGCCCTTTCCACAGCTCCTCTGCCACCTGAATGGAAGGAGATGCTCCACCAGTCCTCGGCTGCACAGGAGCTGTATCACAAGCTTGGTGCGCCACGGCCCCATCCGGGGAGGGAGAAATGAAGGATGTTAGGTGATGAAAGACTGGTTAAGGTTAGGATGGCTGTCTAAAACATTTCAAAGAAATTAAAGAAAGGAGAAATTAAGAAAGATGTTGAACCGTAAGCCTAATTAGAGTAGCAGTGTAGTTATAGTCATGATAGCCTAAGGATACAATTAGACGTGTCTAGAGAGGAAGGCTGATCTTGTTGTTAAAGCATAAAGGTAGGGGACAGTATAATACGGGTTGCAGTCTGATGCTGCCTCCCGGATGACTCTGATGTGTTTCAGTGACTCCTTGTAATTCCAGGGGGAAACTTCCAGTCTCTTGACATCTCGGTTTCAACATTTCCAAATATTTCTGAACTAGCCTGAGGGATTCCCAAGACCAAGCTGAGGCATTTTTATGGCATCCAACCACCGGGATCCCCTTCAGTGTACCTCGGACTGGCAATTGGAGATCTTAGGACAAAAGCTGCTAGAGGAAAGCAAAGCTGCTTGCCGAAAAAGAGCCAGGAGCTAAAAAGCAACCAAGGGAGATGCCCTAAATTAGCACAAAACACCCAAATCAGTTGTTTTCTGGTCTCATATAACCACATCTCAGTTTTGTGGAAGAGATGCTAAAAGAGAGGAAGCCCTTCACTTTGATATTACAGACTGATATTCCTAAGCAAACTGACTTTGGTGACTCCCAGTGGGGCCCCTGGTAACACAAGCATGTCGCAGCACACAGGCATCCCTCACAACCCAGCTCTGAGGCCCCAGCTGTTTGTCAGTCTCTCTTTGCCCAACGCTATGCCCTCTTCACTCTGCATTCGCGGGAAAG
>NW_010263581.1:0-14929 GCF_000690775.1 Eurypyga helias | reverse complement strand
GAACAAGAGGAGATAAATAGGAGATTGAGGCTGACACAAGCTATGTCTCTAGAAACCTTAGCAGGCAGGCACAGGCAGCTCAGCCCACCCAGCGCGCAGCATTCACTCGGGGTGCAGTGCCAGCCCCAGAACAGCAGCAGTGAGCCCCATCCATCAAGCCTCAGCAGCCCACTTCAGCCCACGCTTGGCACTGACCCAGGCAAGTCCTCCATGTCTCCATCAGCAACTAGCCAGGGGGGCAATGTTTTTTTCTCCGAAACACACCACCAGCACTTTTCTAGCATGCGGAAGTGAGCACTTGAGGGGTGCACGGGAAGATGCTGGCAGAGTCCCATTGCAGAGGTTCTAGGAGAGATGTCTGAGATGGTGACAACTGAGGAAAATGAAGTCCTGTGGCTTACATGGACATGAGCCCAAGGCTTCTTGGGGAAACACTCAGGCACATCACAGAGACATCCCGATGTAGGACGTGACTCAAACAGCAGATGCCAACCAGCGATCCAGGCAGGTAGCGGGATGTGGATCAGCTACCTGGGCCCAGGCAGAGATCCCACAGAGGCTCTGGACTTTGATTCACCCCTGAGGAGCCTTGGCAGGAGGCAGTATTTACCGTGCCTCTTAAGTGCCAGCTCTACATTGTCCATGGCATGAAATGACTGACATGCTGGCGCACAAAGGTAAAAAAGGACAGATTGATTTATTGATCAAGGAAAGACACAGTCTCCTTGACAGAGATGCGCTGTCAAACGATGGCAGGACGTGCTGCTAAAAGCCCTCCAGATTGATTACTTTACCTGCCACCTGATCCTTCATCGTCTTGGGCTCTGGCAGGTGAAGAGCAGGGCGAGATTTACACATGGCTGAGAGTCAGGATGGGAAAGCCCACAGGAATGAAAGCTCCAGGGGTCTGGCTAGGACACAACAGCCCCCCTTCTCCCCGGCCTGCCAGGGGGCTGGAAGGTCCCTCGGCCTACAGGCCAGCCAAGATGGCAGAAAGACCAGCAAAACTTGGCCGTACAGCCAACCAAAAGCGGCACCGTGGCAGGTAACACCTGCACATCCTGAAACACTGCCATTTCCCTTCCCCATCTGTTCCCTTCTCTAGGATTAAACCACTCCTGCCTCTATGATTATACGGCCTATGCCTGCCCCAGGGATGGTTGAGAGCACAGCCAGGCATCTGGCCCAGCACTGCTGTCAAACCCCAGCATGCAGCAGCCCCAGCCACGCCGGCACTCAGCCCGCTGCAGGAGGCACCACGGGACACCAGACTCGGGCATCCATGGAAAGCTGCAGCAGGGTGGTGCCAGCCAGGATGGAGCTATGTGCCAGTATCAGCTCTCCTCTCCCACTGTCAGCACACCCTGGGGCATCCAGAGCTGCCCTCTTGTAGTGTGGGCTAATGACAACAAACTGATGCAGAACTGCACCTTATTGAGGGAGAGCAGAACATGGGTATGGTCATTTACTTGAACTTCTAGGCCCCGATTTACTACTTCTGCACTGGTTCCCTCTCAAAATATGCTCTTGGTTAAACAGGATCCTCACCTACTTAAGAAGTAAGTGTGACAAAGCCCCAGGAGGCAACCTGAGACACGCTAGCAAAGAGGCAGGGCCTTACTGTGGCAGCAATTCGAGGCAGCTTGGTTATGACATGCCATGGATGCGCCCACTCTGCACCACATCAGAGCCCAAAGTTACTCCAGCAACTGGCTTCGCTGCGCAGACATGTCGAACCAAGCATGTCACAAATTTGTAATGAGTTCGTTTAGAGAGCTGTAGCATGAGACAGGCAGTACAGACATAACAAAGAGAATCTTTTAAATGCTTCAGTGCTGCCCAATTTTACCAGGCACGGTATGTTGGGAAAATGCCACTCCAGAGCTGCTCTCATACCTGTTAAAGGGCTTGATATTCCCAATACGTGGGAGCTCTATCTTAATTCTGTGGGCAGTCTGACCAGCTTTGGCTGCACACCAAAACCAGATGGCTCACCACCTCTCTTGCAAAAAATGTAAGTAATACAGCAGACCAACCACAGGAAAAACAACGATCCCAAAAAGCCAGAGATGTGAGAGGCTAATGTGACTTTTGAAGAAGCGTAGACATTAACATCCTCCTCCTAATAGCATCGTTTCTGGACTGCAGCAAACGCCACGAACAATTGAAGAACGCCCAACCCAGACAGACTGACTGTGGGAAAGGCAGGACTGTGGCAGGAAGTGGTGTGAGGAGCAGCTGTGTACTAGAAAAGGCAGGTGAAGTGGGCACATGGTACTACAAAGAAGATACACACTTTGATGGACACAACTGATGTCACAGAATCACAGAACGGTTTGGGTTGGAAGGGACCTTAAAGACCATCTAGTTCCAACCCCCCTGCCATGGGCAGGGACCCTTCCACTAGACCAGGCTGCTCATCTATCATCTATCTGTTATCTATCTTGACTTCTGTAGTGCCTTTGAAATGGTCCAACCCAACATCCTTGTTGTTAAATCAGAGTGATACGGGCTTAATGGACAGAATAATAGATAGATAAAAAGAATTGGCTGGATAGCCACATCCAAAGAGTTGCAGTCAATGTCTCAGTGTCCAAACGGAGATGAGTATAAATGGTGTCCCTCACGGGTCCATATCAGGACCGTTACTGTGCAATATCTTTATTAATGACCTAGTGGGATCACGGGCACCCTGAGCAAGTTTGCACATGACATCAAGCTGACTGATGCCATCCAGAGGGACTTGACAGGCTTGAGGAGTGGGCCCATGTGAACCGCATGAAGTTCAGCAAGGTCAAGGACAAGTTCCTGCACCTGGGTTGGGACAACCTCCTGTATGAGTAAAGATTGGGGAATGAATTAAGAGCAGCACTGTGAAGAAAGATTTGGGGTACCGGTAGGTGAAAAGCTGAACATGAGCCGGCCGTGTGCGCTGGCAGCACAGAAAGCCAACCGTATCCCGGGCTGTATCCAGAGCAGCGTGGCCAGCAGGGTGAGGGAGGGGATTCTTCCAGTCTGCTCCGCTCTCATAAGACCCCACCTGCAGTTCTGTGTCCAGCTCTGGGGACCTCAGCACAGGGAAGACATGGACCTGTTAGAGCAGGCCCAGAGGAGGGCCACAAAAATGATCAGAGGGCTGGAGCACTTCTCCTGTGAAGAAAGGCTTAGTTCAGTTCAGCCTGGAAAAGAGAGGGCTCCAGGAAGACCTTATTGTGCCCTTTCGATACATAAAGGAGGCTTATAGGAAAAATGAATGGTGACTTTTTACAAGGGCTTGTAATGACAGGACAAGGGGCAACAGTTTTAAACTAAACAAGGGTAGATTTAGATGGAATATAAGAAAGATATTCTTTACTATGAAGGTGGTGAGAGAGGTTGCCCAGGGGAGTTGTAGATGGCCCCTCCTTGGAAATGTTCAGTGTCAGGTTGGACGTGGCTTTAAGCAACCTTGTCTAGTGGAAGGTGTGCTTGTTCATGGCAGGAGGGTTGGAACGAGACGCTCTCTGAAGGTCTCATCTGACCCCAACCATTCTGTGATTCTGTGGAGCTCTCTAGCCCCTTACACTGGAGTTCAGTTTGGCCCTGAGTTGAGAGCAGATCTCCCAGCCCTGAGAGCAAGCAAAGCAGCAATGAGAGAACAGTATCAATAAAAGCAATCATAATTCTGTTTCCTGTTTCACTGTCACTTCTATTCAAAATTCTCAAAACCTTTTTAAAATAGTCTGAGATTAATCTCATTCATCACCTCATCTCATTCCTTCCACATGTCACAACCAAATTTCACCCTGAATTCACACATATGTACAATTGAGCAACAACCAATTCTACTGAAAGAAGATGGTGATCTGAGTGTTTCTGGTTTTGGAGGGTATCTGGATATTTGGAGGAGCTGCTGCATCCCAAAGTTAGGGACCGCATTTGAAATCCAGTGTCTCACAGCAGAAAGAGGCGTGATTTCCTGCCTGAGCCAAAGAAACTGGACCAACAGCTTTTTTCTCAAAAAGTTCTTCTAGTCAAATGTATTTTGGATCTTACACCTCCTTGCCTTTAGAGCTGGAGGAAGAGGTAACAAGACGAACTCATGAATAAATCTGCCTACACTCACAAGAACAATATCAGGGGAAAAAAAATAAATCACAAGTAAAATTTCACTGCAACAAAGTGATGTTTTGACTGTGAAGGGATTTCCATTGATAATCTTAGGGATGGGAGAGGAGGAACAGAGGGAGACATCTGTCATCACATTTAATGGTGCTTCTCATTGTAGAGTTTTAATAATTAAAGAAGATTCACCCAAGTAGAAAGAAAAGTTAGGATTGAGAAGGAAAAAAAGAGGGAAAAGAGAAAACAAAGATCCTAGACAGTTGTGTAACTGTTTTTCCCCTGGGCCTGGGAAATGTTTCCACTAAGTAATCCAAGATGCTGCTTAAGATTCAAACTATTGCTTGCTGGGGAAAGGGAGAGAAGGCAGAGGGAGAATACTGCAACTGCATTTTACTACATCTGCTACCCACTCATTATTGTAATAGAGAGAGGTAGGGATAAATCTGACTACACGTGTGAGGGCAGCAATTGGTTGTTAGGTTTTAAAGATGCTATTACATCCTGGAGGAGCAGGGATATACACAGGTGACATTCACCAATTTCAACAGGGCGGAGGGAAATCACACACTGGAATTAAGTTAATAGCAACCCAGAGGGCAGGGTCCATGATTGCCAACCTGATTTCTATAATTGGTGTGATTACTACTATTGTAACTTAAACACAACAGCAAATCACTTGCTTAATTGAATTTTCTTTCTGTGTGTGGCTGGGAAGGGGGAAGACACAGAGGAGGATGCAAATTTCTGCTACAGCTGGGTGAGCCTTTTCAGGCGTGAAGCAGGAAGAGAGGCGATGGGGCTGGGGGGTGGCCCTGGGGGCAGAAGAGGGAGCTTAGGTAGGGCAGCTTTTCTTGTGTTATTTTCCTGGAGTGTGATGCTTTTGGTTTCTAAACAGTGCCAACATCTTTGCCATGCTGGAAGTGAGTATTTTGCACAGAACTTAGTAAATGCCTCAGAGCGCACCAGGAGATGATAAAGCTTCTCACTGAACTCCTGGGGGGGTCAGGCAGATGGCCGTGCTGCTTCCAGAGCCCTTGCTCTCAAATACATCCCCGCTCTACCGCCAGTCAAAGTTGGAAAGCAATATCTTTTAGATCAGTTTATTCTTCCCAGCTTTTCTTCTAATAGACATTTCCAGCAGCCAGGAGAGTCTCTGGAAAAAAACCCTAGATGGGCAACTGAAATGCCAGAACCAAACGTGACATACGTGTTATCTCTGGGCCATGGCGTTAAATCTCTAACTCAGAGATTCATGAAGAGATGACAGAACAACGGGGTTGCTCATACCCTCCTGTATGTGGTCTGGAGGGGACACCACCTCACTCCTTTAAAACTCATCTGTTGTCAAACGCTATTTTGAACCTGAAATGACAGACTCGTCAGCCCCTTCGTGCTCTGTCAGGCTGAAGAGTGGCTCGGAGCAGTGGTTTTTAACAGGATCAATCAGTATCCTGTATTTGGAGATTCTGACAAGATTTCTTGCAGGCTGTCTTGTTTAGGGAATCCAAGTGTAGATCCACAACTTTGAATTTCACCCTGTCTTCTCTGTGAAACCGAAACCAGGAAACCTATACTGAATTGATTTGCATTCAGAGCATCTGAAATCTTCCGAATCCCCTGGATGAGCAACCCTCAGGTCTGTTCCTGGAAAAAACCCTACCAACCAACTCAGCAGCAAATTTTGCAATGCCTGAGACCGCAATACTACAATACACGTCTTCCCCTGGAGCTCTTCACACATGTGTTCTGCAGCACGCTGTGCAAACAGGGAAGCCTTGCTTGATGCAGGGAACTCGAGACATACACAGACACAGCACCCAAAACTGCAGGGGCGGGGCGAGGGCAAGCACGATGCCATCCTGTTGACTTTACTCAGAACCTTAGGCATCTCAATAATTTATTAAATGCTAAATGATGCATTTGTCTTGCACTTGTGGGAGCCTTATTGGTGGTCTATCAGGTCTCCCGGTAAGGCAAGTAGGTCTCGATGCATAAATGTAACCATGCAGAGGGTCCTTCCACAAGGGTTTGGGTGGAACTTTTGGTACCGCTGTGACTCCAACCCTGAAAGTTAATGATTTATTTTTCTTTTTAAACTTGCCTTCATCCCTGGCCCAGAAAGCTAGGGAACAGGGAGTGACTCTGGGAAAACACGATCCCTTCAATAATAGATGTCTCCCCTACAGCTGCAAAAAAATAAAATATTTATCTGATTTGAAAAGGAAAAAAGGAAGGAGGGGAAAAATTGGCTAGGGCTATGGGATGTTTTCCATCACATATTTATGTTTATGTTCATACATAATGCTTCCATGTATCATCTGTTACCTTCTGCTCTTGTATACACTTGTCACTCTCTGTTTCCTTCCTTAAGAAAGGAGACCAGAAAAACCTGATCTGTGGCCATGGCACTGGGAAAGGGCGCTCGTGGCAAAAAAGGTTTTTCGCTGAGACCCTTTGGCTGTATTTTCATAGACTCCATTTGAGTCCTTACCTATTCGACTGTCACATCAAGCCTCCTTCACGCCCTGAGCTTCTAAGAGCACTGAAAGTGAGGATATATGGGACTTCTTTGTTACCAAGAGAAGGCATGATGAGTTTTGGAAAATAAGCCACTTTCAGACCATCCCGGCTCAAGGAAAAATGTTAATATGTCTTGATGGGATACTAAAGTCTTTATGATGGTATAAAAGCACTAGGAAGAGACATAAGTATGAAGCATGTCTTTCAGATCAGATTTGGGAAATGGGCCTCCAGTAATGCTAGCATTTCAGTTGGGAAATGTGCAAATACAGGCCATTTATCATCTTCAGGTTTTTCACTCTGTCCAAATAGATATCTGTCTGAAATAACATGTTCTAAACCCCAGCACTCCCCAGCCCCCAGGAGAAAATCTCTGTCATTCTACAGAGGCAGCCTGGTTTATCCCCAAGGTTATGAGGGAAAAAAATATGCATTTTTCGTTATTTATCTCAATTTTGAAATAGGAAAAGAACCTCAAGGAAGTCCAGCTATTAACAAACAGGACAACAAAAGCACAGCCAAAACAAATGCAAAAACATTTGTCTTCCCCCACAGACCCTGCTCTCCCGTATAAAAATTGTCAGCCTGCCCATCTACTCCCATCAGAGAGAATCCCACTCCAGCTGCACTAGCACTCAACAAATGTCCTGTCAAACAGATGGGCTTTGCAACAAGCTCGTTAGGTCTTTCTTGTTAAAGGCACGCCATTGCTACACGGCTGAGTTTAGGTTCTGTTTCACCTAGCTCTTCAGAAGGGCTCCAGCATGCATACATATCCACGCTACGAAAAATTCAGCATCGCTAAAGCATTAAGACTGAGAAATCAAGCACTTAGAAGTCAAGCCATTCCATATGTTAAAGTTTCTCCTGCACCATTGATTCTAGCCCATTGTACATCCTATTTATCACACATTATATATGAAATTGTACATTTCACACGTAAAATAAGAACAGAGAATCTATATATATTCAGATGTGCAATGAGATCAAGTTAATGGTGCAGAAAAAACCCAAGCTCTTGGAATATTCTCAATCCTATCTTAGATTTATATTCTTAATATTACATTACACTGTTACCTTATGCTTCCACCTATATCTTTGTTGTATCTATTTCTTATCTCTTCCTCTATTTTATGCGTAGTGTCTGCAAAGCCTTACACAGGCACTGAATTCGTATGCACTGTAGGAAATCCGACAGAGGGTCAAGGCTCAACATCCTGACTGTAAACCTGTTGGTTCTGGAACTCTCTTTATTGTGTAGGATTAGAGGACCCAGTAGCCAGGGTTCCTGACTGATATTTAGGAACTTTATTTTCCATAACAGCAATTCTTAGCAAGAATAATTGCAAAATACTGCTAAACATATTCTTAAGGCTTTGCAGGATCTGTACTTTAGATTACAAGCTTTCTGAGGATGAAACCAGTTCTTTGATGTATCTTTGTAGATTGCTAATAATGACATCAGACACAAAATAAGTTAGTGCTTCAGCTAGGGATGGGGGACAGACTGCATTTAGATCCTACATTTCTTCTTTCTAATGGCAAGAACTAAAAAAAAAAGAGTCAAAACTATTTGGCTTATGCTGTTTCCAAAACCTGCAGCTTTCAGCAGCAGAGCTTTGAAACACCCTGTACAGTGTTTACCACAATTTCCTATCCCGGTCAGTTCAACCTCTTGATCGATCTACACACCAGGGGGGAAGCTCAAGTTAAGAGTGAAGGTCAGGGCCTGTAGAGTGACCAAAATCTGCAAGAGTGGAGCAGCTGAGCACTTTGGCCTTGAGGACTTGTCACTATACTCCACTCCCATCACCCACAGTTAATTGCCCTGAGCTTCCAGGATACATCAGCTCCATACAGGGCAATTTAGTCTCTGTAGGTAACAAGTCCTGGTAGACGCAGCAGTGGAGTTCTCCACCTGACTGCATGGCTAATAGCCTGGCAGTTAAAAGGTCAAGATGTTCACCTGTGCATGTGCGTTGGTGTCCACATCAGTCACTTTTCCACAGACTGGGATGGCTCTTTTAATATTTCAGAATAACGAAAATACCAACAGGTTTCTGAATCACAAGTAAGAGGTTCAAACTGGGAAGCTGTGCAAGTCAGGATTCTGACATGGTGCCAGTATCATGAGTATTTGTGAGAGAGCTGTCCTATGCCAGCAGGGAACAGCGATGTCCTGCAAGTCATGCTTGTACCTTCCAGCAGCATGGCTAAACATGTCAACCTGCCTTTTATTTTATGTTGAAGAAAAGCTACAGAGAGAGAGAGAAGAAGAGAAAAACTATCGCCATGAAAGAGAGCTAGTGAGTCTCTGCCTGAACCAAGACACAAGAGAGCAAATGCCCACAACAAAGAGGCAGTTTTCTGCTGAGAAAAATGCACAACACAGAGAGCAGGTACAGATAAGACAGATGCTGAAACCCGGCATTAACAGGTGCCTTAAGAAATTTAATGCTGATGGATGGGTAGACAGATGCTAAATATGTCATCTCCTTGCAGTTGGACAGTAACATGCAACAGAAACACTATCAGAATGGAAATGTTGCATGTTTGAGCGGATATCTGTGAGCACAGGGAATTCATGAATGGCTGTATCTTTGGCTTTTTCCATTTATATCATGTCTAGCCTGAAAGAGATACCTGGGTTGAGTTACCCAGTTCACTCTCTTTTTCAGCCATCCCATTGCCACAACCTTTCCCATCCATGTCTCATAGTAAATGCCAAAAAGAGATTCACATGAAAAAAGAACCCACCACCTGTGAACCTTCTTGCTTTAGACATGAGGCCAAAGATGAAGCTGCTTACTTCTGCCTTTCATGATTTCCATCCAGTCATTCTCAAACATCTCTACAGTTTTAAGCCACATAGAGAAGTTGCTTTTCTGACTAACACAAGAACTACTGGAAATCTCCCAGTAAAGTCTATTCCCTGAAGATTTCCAGACCCCAGAAATGTCTTGATAAATGCTGAAAACTCCCTGATACTTAGCAGTGCTTCAACCACCCCCTGAACTTTGAGGGCAGCTGTCACCACCATGATGTTCCTTCAGCTACAGAGAGTCCAGACCTGTGTCTGCAAACCATCAAGACCATCTAACACATCCTTTTGAGAAGATGGCAGATGCTACCAATCCAGCTTGCAGCATCCCCTCGGAGCTTTCCTTCTGACACAATGAGAAGTCAGATGCATGACAGAAGAAAAGCATGTGTAACAGCCAGCCTAGCAGAAAGAGAAACCAAACAGCAGCTGAAGGACCATTTGTACTCCTGGGAGTTAAAGTATGTGGCTCATTGCTATCCACAAGCAAAACTCATCAATGTCATTAGCAAGCACAGCTCTGCTCAGTCAGATCGTGCTCATTACAGCAGACTTTTCAGTCACTTCTTTTGTACACAATTATGTGGCCAGCAGAGCCTAAACTTCCTGGCATACTTGGCTTCATCTTAGCATGAGTCTTCATGTGTACATTCTGCTGAGACTGAAGCTCAGGATGAGGGCAGCTATGATCTGTTTCCCTCGTGAAAACAACATGATGGGTATAGGCCACTGGCTTTGCCAGCTGGTGAAAGCTCGTGTGCCCAGGCTGATGGCAGAGCTGAACCTGCTTGAGCTGCAATGGCTTTTAAAAAAGATATGGTTCCCGGATGCAGACCTTGCAGTGGCAGTGTCAGCACCCTGCAGCACACGCTACCACTGCCTGGTATGTACCAAGCTGTTGAGCGTCACAGGCCTGGGAAAAAACGGTCTCTAACGGCCAGGGAGTCACTGATGTGCTGACGCTGTATGTAGCACCTCTTTCCTTAATGGGTGGCCTTCTCCAAATGACCCCCCATTTAGGACAGCTGCAGGAAGCAGAGACCACTTTCAGTCCTCCCAGCACCATGATCCCAAACTGTAAAACTGCAAACAGGTCAGTTCACTTCAGATCCCTTACTGCCTTTCTCTTCCTGGACATCCTCTGATGTAGCCCAAGAAAGAGAGGGGGGAGTGAGCATGATCTATTGGGGCTGCCCCTCTATCTGAGAACTGGAAGAAACCTCTTGCAGCCCTTCCAGACCCAGCACTGGTGGAGGAATGGATTAAAAAGAACAACTCTTGAAGGCAGTGAGGAAATATAGTGATTGAGGGGAAAAAAAAAAAAAAAAGATAGTGGGTAAATGAAGGAGAATGCTAAGGACCAGATAATACAGAATTAGCTATGTGACAAGGACACTGGCAGACACAACAGTAAAGACAGCACTTGTTTTTTCAGGTATTTGAAGACTTCAGACTGCAGTGTGGGGGCTGAAAAACACTTTCATATAATCTTAACCAGTCTCTTTTTCTGCCTCTTTCTCTCTCTCTTTCCTCTTTTTGTATACTTTGGGGATTTTTTTTTCTTTTTAATGCATCTTTCCTTTCTCCTTCCTTCTCCTCCCTTACCCAATCCCCCTTCTCTCCAACCACGTGCTCATCCTCCCTGCCCATCAGAAGGGCACACGCAGGAAGGCAGAGGAGCACGTCTGAGCTGAACTTGTCAGACAGAGGAAATTTGATAAATGTCATCAGAATGAAAGACGATAGAAATTAAAGAGGTTTCTTTTTCCCTCTCTGTGCCTGTACAGCCATACCACCCCCAAACAGATTTGACAAGCTAGGCAGAGCTGAGAAACGAACTGTCACTCTTGGGATGGTAGAAACTGCAAATAATGGTGTTGGTGACTCAGGAACGCGTTGGTGCTGCCCCAGAGTCCCAGGAGGCATCAGATACGGGTGAAGCTCTGAAGTATCCCCTCCACAAGCTCCCAACCCCTATGGTATGTTTTAAAAAGTGACAGGCGCTTGATGACCTTTATTTCACCGAGTGGGTCTTTGGGTTTGCCCACACGGAAAAGTTTTACCACTCATATGTGAAGTGTGATTTTGAGTCAATACACCTGCACCCCTTACCCCCACCACCCGTATAACTCACTCCCTGCCACGAACTCACTTGAACTCCTTCTGGAGTGGTTTTCCTAACAGAGAGCGCTTCACCCCAACCTGCCACCTCAACGACACGGCTCAAATCCTCACCTCCCACTTCACCCGCACAACCTGCCCACCTGCACTAACCCTTAGGCTCCAAGATCACTCCCAAAGACAGGATTTAAGACAGACCTAAGCAAAGAAATGTGCCAGCGTTGTGGCTGGGCTATAATCCTGCTGCTGTACATTACGTTTGTACAGCAACGCGTCGAGCTATTCCTGTTGGAAGAAGCAGCAGCCGTATGTTGGTTTAGCTGATGTGGTGGGAGGAAACTCTCACTCTGTTAAACACCTGTTATATTCCAGTGCAGAGGAGGCTGCGCTTTGGTACCGGTACCAATGTCACGCACGCCTTCCGTAAGGAACTTTGGGATCAATGAAATGAAATGAGCTACTGAAATATATGCTAATATTCTGCCTAGATACATAAACCAGAAGACTGGGTGGTTTGAAACGTGGTTTATGAATATGCAACACTCAATTTAAAATAATTGTGCAGTTCAACAAATACAAAAAGGGAAAATTTGGGGACTGACTCTGTTTGGTAGTCTTGTTTAATTGGCTATAATTTCTACTTCATAGCAATATGGATTTTAAAATGTGTCATAACCAGAGTTGGGAAAGTTACAGAATCTGTATTACATGAGAATTTTCCTCGGTTAAAAAATGGTTGCTCTGACCATCAACTCCCCCCCACCCCCTTTTGCATCTGCTTTCTGTACACACGTTCAGCAACTGGGAGCTGCTCCCATTAAACGCTGGCGGAAAGCCACCTCCAGCTTGCCAAGCCATGTACCAGTAACGGCAGAGAACAAAGAAGAAGCTCAAACACATCCACATATTCACATCGGAAGTTGTACTTTATACTGGACCAGACGCCGCTTGTCACAGGAAAGAGGAGGAACTCCCAAAGTCTCTTGCTGCAACTCTGACTCCAAAGCAAACAAAGAAGCCTGTTGCACACACCCAACTGTGGGTAAAATGTTTGTGTGCACACAATCGCTGTATGCAATTGTGCATGCCCAGATTACCTTTAAACTCCCACCCAGCCAAAAAGCTGTACAGCTGCCTGCATTTATTTCTAGGAGTGATGCTTTGGGACAAACCTGGGAGGGGGAGAAGCTTTTAACATGTTCCAAGTGGTTTAGTTCTTATCTGTTCCCTTTTCGTGAATTGATACCTATTCCAGAGAGAGTGAAGGCCACTGGTTTCTTCATAACTCCCTCTGGCTACAGGAGATAGACTCAGTGAATCAGGACAACAAGGTAAGAAAGTGTGATCTATCATAGCTAAAGCAGATTCAACAGCAAACCTCTGATTCTTACTGCTCAGCTTATTTATTAAAAAATAAAAGGAGGGGGAAAAATAAAGAAGAAAAAAAACCATAATAAGGACAGTGGAAAAAAGAAAAAAAAGGAAAGCATAAACACAGAAAGCGCTACACAGGTAAGCAATCGTACCTTGAGTCAAGGCAACTGCCCTCAGCTCACAGGCGTTTGCAATAAACGATGCGTAACTACAGAGCGCGAGCGAATCCTTGTGAATTATCCTTCCAGGTCTAACAACCAACTGATGCCTTTTGAGAAAACAGGCACCACCTTTTTTACAGGAAAAAACAGGATGTGGCGAGCAGGGGAGTGACAGTAGCTGGCGAGGGGAGGAGAGGTGGTGGTGATGGGTGTATTGCTTCAACCCCTCCAGCACGAGGAATTAGGTTTTGGTCTGTGCTGCCTCAGCAGGACTCGCACAGGTGAACGCAGCGGCTGCTGCGCTGGGAATGCTCTCATCCATTGCTGATGGAGAAGCACCCCTGCAGTGTCACCGCAGCTGACCTAGAACTCACTGTCACCTATCAGTGTCCGTAATTGTCCGGCTGTAGCAGAGACTGAGGTGCAGACTCAAGGATGCTAGGGAGGCGGGCCAGGAGGTGTTACCCAATGTCCTGGCTGCTGTAGGGGAAAGGATGAGACTAATTAAATAAATACACCTCTACTCCAACTCAGCACCCTCTGAGTTCATGTTACACAGTAAATCCAGCATGTTCTTCCAGAGGACTGCTCCCCCACCTGCCATTCCCTGGCCCGTATACACACACTCTGTTATCCCTGACAAAGTGCAGCCCCTTGCACACATTCTTGCTGAATTTCAGGCATAACCTTTTTAGGCGATTCATTCCTTTTGTTCTAGCCCTGTCCACAAACATGCCTGCAGTCCTACAAACATTAAAAAGCTTCTTTGCTATCCTCTCATGCAGCTCAAGAAAGAAAATACTGAGCAATAACTGACGTAGGGCTGACACCTCTTCCACTCTGACCGAGAACCATCAGTAGAGCACAAGAGATGTTGCAACCACTCTTTGGTATTCCAACTGATCTTCTCTAATGTGCTTATGGGGATGCCATGAGAGTGCCAAAGCCTCATGAAAGTGAAAGGATAGGACAGCTGCTGTTTGTATCCCATCACTATGGCCAGTTATGTGGACAGAGGAGGAGATGAGGTTGGTGAGAATGGCATTGGTTGAGTTGGCTCTGCCTTGGGGCACAAGGATGGACTCCTGGTGTCACTTCCACCCGCTGAGCTGAGCTAGCAGCACAGAGAGGCTGGGGTAGCAGTGTCTCGATCCAGTCTTGTACTAGATAACAGGGACAGCATGGCCTGAGGCATGGCAGCTTGTCGAGGAAGGGGTGCCTTTGACAGGCAGGAAGAGTCACGAGACCTGTGACATAAATGCTGCAACGACTTTTGGGAAACAAGATCCAGCTGCTGTGGGTTTAAGACTCCCAGAAAGATTCAAAGTGCTGAAAGTGCAGTTTCTCACTGTGCATGTTATTTGCTGGGAGAAAACTTTGCATTTCCACTAACACCAAAGCCTCCAACGATCTCCTCAATCCTCTGTCATCACACATCAGTAATTAGAGAGACATTTGCTTCAGACTGCTCTCTATCCCAGTCTACCCATCTTTTCTGCTGGAGGATCCCCTCTTTGTCTGGCTTATATACCACCATCTGTTTACTTGGGAAGGAGAGTGAGGTCGGAGAGGAAATTCCTACCCATTACTGAGCTGTTAAAGCATCAGTGAATATGTGTTATTAGCCTATTTTAACTTAATTTATTGTTGAACATACAATAACTGTCAGCATAAATCACTCGTAAAGGCCAACAAAACTCCCCTGTATCTTAGAGAACAATGTTGCCGAAAAATACTGGCAGCCTTGTGCACTGATGGCAGTAATTTTAACCCCACTCCCAAAAAATCCCAAACAAATAGGAATCCTCCCCTGTAAATCCATCTTCTG
>NW_010263580.1:0-3722 GCF_000690775.1 Eurypyga helias | reverse complement strand
CCTGACTGAATCCAGCACATGCAGCTTTAGGTGGCTTTGGGCATGCAAAGGGCAACTTGTATGGATTATTGCTAGAAAGAAGGAAGGGTAATTGTTGTCTTTGCTTCACATTTTCTCTGTGATGCTGATCTACAGGGTTTGGCTCTTGTGGATAAAAGCTCAAGACCAGAGACCATCTTTCTGTTAAAAGTAGAAGACTTGCCTGAAGACAATCAGGAAAGATTCAACAGCTTATTCAGCATACGGGAAAAGTGGACAGAAGTGGATATTAGCCCTTATATACAGTAAGAATATATTTCTATTAAAATACAATATTGTTATATTCTTCCTTTTTTGCATAGCTGAGTTCTTACCAGCTATGATTGCTTCAAATACTATACTTTCCATTTTAAATGAATGCAGATTCTATATGAATAGGATCACCGACCCTGGGAACTGTAGCTACATTCGTTGGACCTAAACTTGTGTAAAAAGCTGATCCGACTGAATTTAAATGGATGATAAATCTGTCTTATTTGATTGAGGCAGACTTAACCCCAAGAATAAACCTCCTGACATCTTATAATCAGTCTGCGTATTTACAACCCGGGAACTATAGAGCGATAGTGCTTCCTGTACTGCCTCCGTTGTTCTTCGGGTGGTTAATGTTTGGGCTACAGTGCTATCTGGGATGCCCAGCCAGGACACGTGAGCAGGTACAGGTGGTAACTCAGAAGTAACTGCATCAAACCTTTATGAGTGGCTCTAAATTTACTGTAGTATAATTAATTCGTTCAGAGCTGTTTTGCTACATCGAAAATTCTTTAGAGAACACTAATAATAAAAAGCAACCAACTCCCCCTGAAAAACAAAATCCTTGTTTCTGAAGTAAATAATGTAGTTTTGCCTGTTGCTTAAATGTCAAGCCAAGTTCTAAATCTCAGGTAATTTAAAGCATTATGTGTCAGTTACAGTAGTATTTTTTTCTCCCAATATCCTAATCCCGTTTATTGCTATAGTTCCAAGTACTTTGTGGATTCATGTGGTATGAGAATACCTCTAATGCCAATGTCATCTGTTTTACTTCCCCTACAGAGACTTATGTGCAGAGAAGCAGACAGTTGGTGCTCTTCTGACAAAATACGCTCGCTCCTCAATGCAGAATGGCGTTAAAGTTTATAATTCTAGAAGACCCATCTCCTAACAAGTATTGTTTTAAGAACCGAGAATACTGAACGGGGAAACAGTGAATGTTGCTTGTTGCTGCCTTCTGGGGAAAGGAGTTGTCAGCCAGTACTGTACAGCCTCCTTGAACAAGTTTTGTTTTCTGCTCAGCTAAGTAGAATGTGAGGGCACTTGCCTCTTCTAAGAAACTATAGTGTCAGCAGCTGCTGCCCACCTTCCTTTGCCCATCTTTTTCCTTTGTCTGTAGTTATGTCCGCAGTCAAGCTACTCCTTGGATACACCTCAGCTGTCCATCTGTAAACTGAAGTCTGACATTAAAAATTAAAACCACCTTGATACTAATTGAATCAGTTGGATTGATTTCAACAGGAAAATGGAATGCTTAGTCTTTTGCTCATTAGTGAGCATTCTTAAAGATTTCGTTGCAGTGTTGACATTTTAAATACTTCAGACCTTGAGAAGCTCATGAACAAATTATTCCTGACTGAGACCACACTAGTCTTAATTTTGGAAGGTAGTTCTTTTTACAGTCATGTCTGGGAATCACATTGGCACAAGCTCTTGACACTTCAACACTTGGCAGTATTACCTTTTAAATATTGCAGAAACCCCGAATTGCAACCAAGTGTGAAGATGTGAGAGAACAGTTGGACATCAGTTATGAACTTCCTATAAACTGCCATTAGAATGTAGCTGATGTAAAATTAACATTTTACAGAGACTATTCTTGCTTGTTAAAGCAGACTTACAAAAATCTGTAATATGATTTTCAAAAAAAAAAGTGTTCTGGGAAGTAACGGCTGTTGTGGTTTGACCTGACAGCAACTAAGTATCACACAGCTGCTCGCTCGCCTCCCCCTTCCCCAGTGAGTTGGAGGAGAGAATTGGAAGAAGAGACAAGAAAACTCATGGGTTGAGATAAGAGCAGTTTAATAATTGAAAATGAGTGAAATAGAATAATGGTACTAACAATACTATTATTACTATTAATGATATTTAATGAAAATACTACTACTAATATGTAATGAAAATAATGCGAAAAACCCAAATGATACAACTGCTCCCCACCTGACAGCCAGTGCCCAGCCAGTCCCCAAACAGCCAGAGCCACGGCCCAAGAGGTCTGTGAGCCAGACCCCAGCCCACTTGCCCCAAATTCTATAATGAACACGATGCCTCATGGCATGGAATGTCCCTTTGGTCAGTTTGGGTCAGCTGTCCTGGCTGAAGTCCCTACCAGCTTGTAGAGAAGCAGCTGGGAACATAGGGACGGTACGAGAAACTGATAAAGTCTTTGGCTTGATATAAGCATTGCTTGGAAACAGCTAAAAATATCAGTGTGTTGTCAATATTCCCAACACAAATCCAAGACATGGCCTCATACTAGCCACTGTGAAGGTCGAGGGAGGGGATTCTGCCCCTGTGCTCTGCTCTGGTGAGACCCCACCTGGAGTGCTGCGTCCAGCTGTGGAACCCTCAACATCAGAAGGATATAGACCAGTTGAAGCAAGTCCAGAGGAGGCCACGAAGATGCTCAGAGGGCTGGAGCACCTCTCCTGTGATGAAAGGCTGAGAGAGTTGGGCTTGTTCAGCCTGGAGAAGAGCAGGCTCCAGGGAGACCTTATTGCAGCCTTCCAGTACCTGGGGGGGCCTTTTTACAAGGGCCTGTAGTGACAGGACAAGGGGTAATGGGGTTAAATTGAAAGTGGGGAGATTTAGATTGGATATCAGGAAGAAGTTCTTCCCAGAGAGGGGGGTGAGGCACTGGCACAGGTTGCCCAGAGAAGCTGTGGATGCCCCATCCCTGGAAGTGGTCAAGGCCAGGCTGGATGAGGCTTTGAGCAACCTGGTCTAGTGGAAGGTGTCCCTGGCCATGGCAGGGGGCTTGGAACTAGGTGGTCTTTAAGGTCCCTTCCAACCCAAACATGTTCAGTGCTTCTAATTAGTTTTGTTAGAGATTCACAATGAGATAATGTTTTCCATATTTCAAGAACTGCTGATACTGAAAGGGCTAGCTCCATCAGCTTCTTTGATGCAAGCATTTTCTAACATAAAAGAGACAAATCAAAAACTTGCATATAATAGAACAGATCTAGGTTATGAAGGAACCTGGTATTGTGTCCTGATACTGTAACCGTAGACACTCCACAGCACGCTCGGGGTGGAAAGCAAGAGGCCATTGGCCCCAGCCTCATTTTGTAGCCTCGTGCTCCATTTTCAGCAACGTTATTGTCTTAAATACTTTTTTGATTCAAAAAGCGAGGACTGATGTGTTTAAGAATTTTCCTGCAAGTCTGTGTTCGGTACGCCCTTGAGTCTGGCCCCCCAGTAAGTTCAGGCACACTTTGCTGGTGCACTCGAGTAGGTTTAAGTGTGTCACCGCAGCACACGCAGGTGGGGAGAGGCTCCCTCATGCCTGTGTACGCCCTCGGCAGCGGGCGCGGCCAGGATCTGACCGCAGGCCCGTGGTAGGCTCCACAGTGACAGCCGGACATGCCACCATCCCCTCTGCAGCAGCCAAACAGCCCCACGCTGACTAGATCGCTGGCTGTGGTGGG
>NW_010263579.1:0-10653 GCF_000690775.1 Eurypyga helias | reverse complement strand
AGCACACACTACTGGCTCATGTCCATCTTAGAGACAAGGATCTCATGCAGGGCAGTGTCAGAAACTTTGTAAAGTCCATTTGGTTGATGTCTGTTACTCTTTCTTTATCCACCAATGCTGTAACCCCACCTTAGAAGGCCACCAAATTTGTGAGGTACGATTTGCCCTTGTTGAATACATGCTGGCTGTCACCAGTCACCTAGTTTTCTATATGCTGTAGCATAGTTTCCAGGAGAATCTGCTCCATGATCTTGGCAGGCACAGAGAGGAGACCGACTGGTCTGTAGTTCCCTGGGTCTTCCTTTTTTTCTTTTTAAAATAGTTGTTGTGTTTCCCGTTTTCCAGTGAATGGGTACTTCACCAGACTGCCACGACTCTAACATATGGTGAAGCTTAGCAACTTCATCCAGCAGTTCCCTCAGGACCCACAGATGCATCTCATCAGGTCCCATGGACCTGCACACCGTCAGTTTTCTTAGATGGTTTTGAACTTAATCTTCTCCTACAGTGGAGATTCTTCATTCTCCCAGTCCCTGCCTTTGCATTGGTGTGGCTTGAGCACTTGGTGGTGGAGACTTAAGTAAAAGTCCCTGGCCAGATTTAGATCTGTCAGGGCTTTGGCTTTCCTAACCTGTTCCCTGGCTGCTCGGGCAATTTCTCTGTATCCCTCCCAGTCTACCTGTCCCTGCTTCCACCCTCTGTAGGCTTTCTTGCTGTGTTTGTGTTGTTCCAGGAGTTCCCTGTTCATTTTTGCAGGCATCCTGGCATTACTCCCTGACTCTCTCTTCATTGGTATGCATCACTCCTGAACTTGGAGGAGGTGTTTCTTTAATAATAACTGTCCCCTCTTCCTTCCAGGACTTCATCCCATGGTACTCTACCAAGTAGATCTCTGAAGAGGCCAAAGTCTGCTCTTGTAATGTCCAGGGTAATGAGCTTGCTGTGCACCCTCCTCGCTGCCCTAAGGATCTTGAACTCCACCTTTTCATAGTCATTGCAGCCAGGGCTTCCCTTGAGCTCATGTTCTAGAGTGCTAATTTAGAGTAGATGAGTTAGAATCATAGAAGTGAAGTTTGGAGTTGAAATACTGTTCCTTCAGAAAGATTGGTTCTTTTTCCCTCCCAATTTATAAAATATCTGTTTATGCTCATACTTGTCAATAATAGGTTATACTGCCTTTGAAAAGCAAAACTGGTTCCTTTGAATGTGGATTGCTTTCAGTGAATAATGGTAAAATTACCAATAATTTGATTTATGTTAAGAAAATGTCATCAGAAATTGAACTGCGTAGTATGTCCAGAATTCCTCTGCTTACTGAGTGTGGAATCAGGGTAGTTTCTTTCAGTGAAAGAATTAGAAGCAGTGGATTTTGATTTTTGGCAAAAGCCTTTCCCATTTTGTACCGAGAATAGCATGCCTGCCGAAATTTCTTACCAAAAATGGAATGTAACATTGTCTTCCAAAGGAAAATAGGAAATACTTGTTCTCTTTGAGCATCTCATGTGTTTTTCTTATTTGATAGGTGAAGCATTGTGTTCCTACTTTGAGGGAAAATGGTAGCATCTAAAGTAATATTTAATTTCTTACACATGTGATTCCATGTGGATATATTCAATAGTAGAAGAGATACTGGACTGGAAATTGAGGTGGTATTAATGATCGTAAGCACCAATGATATGAATTTATTTTCTAACTCATTAGGTATGCACACTTTGTTTCATATGAAGTTGAGATGTGATTATTCCTGTTGAAAAACTTAAAGAAATGTAGTATTACATGTCACTTTTTGTTAAAGAAGGAAGGAAAGGCAGAAGTCTACGTGTTATTTTTGTTCAATAGCTACCTTTTTTTAGGCAACGGTTTCTGGCTGAATTGTTTGTACAGTCTTAACTTCCTATCAGGTATTATTCTCACTGCATGTCTGCATTAAGGAAAAGTGTTACCAAGTATTTCCCTTGATGGTCCTTTTTTATCGATATGCAATACGTTATAATCTTGTCACTTGCTGTGGGAAGGGACGAAGGGTGAGTAGCGCTGGGAATATTTGTTATGAGTTTGGGGAAAGGGAAAAATAAAGGTCAACACCAATATGAGAAATCTTTTTCCCATGTTACTGTCTTCATCAAAGTGTCAGAACTTGGCTCATCATTTCTATAAATTGTTAAAAGAGATAAAATACATAATGAGCCTGGGAAGTCTATTTGAATTTTTCATATGTGAACACAGGAAGCTGATCAATAAATTTTATACTTGATATTCTGATTTATCTTCACTAAGTTTATTTATATGCCACCACTTCTTAAATGAAAGCTATGGTAATTTTAGCAACAGAACTTGAAAAACAAAGTTCAGCAATGTTTCTCCATGCATAGCTGGCTTTTACAGGCCAAATTCCAGGGAAAAGGAAACAAAAAGCCTACCCTTCCATTTGTCTCATTATTGAGATCATGCAATTCATTTCCACCAATAGCAACTTTTATTTTTTATAGCAATATTCGTATGTCTTTGGTTACAATGCACTGTGTTCCTAGTGAGTTTTCCAAGAGGAACATGAAATTGGAAATTCTGAACCATTCCAGTTCCTAGAGAATTGTTCCTGTCCTCACCTTCTGATAAAACTGAAGACAGGAGGAGGGGGTTCATGTGCGGTAGTGGATTATGAGGTGGTTGGATGTGCCTAAGACATACCATCTATTTAAAATGCAGAAGAGTATAAATAGTCACCAGATGGCACTGTGACTGAAATTTAAACAAGACAACCATAAATATAGTCAGCTAGATCTTGGAATAAATGTTAATTTTCTCTGAAGTTGGTATATTAAACAGTGTGGGGTTTGTTTTGTGTTGAACTTTACCTGTACCTTTTCTTAGCTTCAGTAGCTGGTGCTTAGGAACTGCTGGTTTATCCAAGCAAGAACATTTATGTAGATTGAGCTATCCAAGTGATACTTGCCAACAATTAATTTTAGATTATCTGATTAATTTAGAATACATTCATACAACTTTTGATATTCTGCTTTTACCTCTAAGGGAATACATACAACAGTAGATTTGAGGAAAACAGTAATTTTGACCAGACTCACATGCTACTTGACCAAAGATTTATACCAGAACAGAGTCATAAAATAATAGTTATAGTATTCTGTTTACATTTGTCACGCAAGTTTAACTGGAACTCTTATGAACCTTGCAGTGCTTTTGCAATAAAAGCAATTTTGTAGGAGACTTTGAAGTTTAGTAGAACAAAAATGACTTTATTTTGCACAGAGGTGTCATCTATTTTTTGTTTTATTTGTAAGCATCAGTTACCTAAAATATGTTTTAAAAGAACGCTACCAGGCAAGCTATTGCTTATTCTAAAGGCGTATTTTGTCATGAATTTTTCTGTTTGAACATGTATCTAACCAGATCTGACATCACTTTCCTTTAGTTCTAAGCATCACACTTTTCCTGGTTGAGTAAAAATCTCAGTGGCATTAATATCACTTGGCAGATATGCAAAAATCCTAGAGAGAAATGGAACAGTGCTGTCACTATTTCTATAAATTTTCAGAAGTTCAGAGTTGTAATGTATGCTCCGTGTTCTAATTCCTGTGTGACAAATCTAGAAAAAAGATTGGAAGTGTTGAAACTTTAAAGAAATAGTCAATGTGTAGTCCATAATGGACAAATCTAAGTAGAAGTGTTAATTCTTTTTGCCTTGCAGCCAAGTTCACTGCCAGGATCAAGTTGATCCATGTTCTTTATGAAAACAGCAGTTCTAATTATCCCAAGAGCCTGATTTCCTTACCTGAATATTAAAGTCTCATACTACAGTATAGTTAACTTTTTCAATATTTAAATTTTAAATGACAGATTACATTATTTTACTGAAAATAAGGCTTTAAGAGGGACACAACTGATAGAAGTTTTTCTATGTAAATTGTAGTTCATCCTTAAATAATCTTCAAGAACATGGAAAATATAACATAAATCTGCTCTAAAACCTGTTTTCATTCTGACTGAGACATACTTTTTCTTTCCTAGAGTCTTGTTTTTACATGTATTTGGAAGTACACATCAAAGCTCTTCCTTTACTGCTGAGGAACACAAATTCAGTGCATTTAAAATTTGACTTAATTTTAATTTCTTTTTTTTAATGTAGATAATACCAGTTAAAACCCTATTACTGAAACTTAGTACACACATATACACTTCTAAAATAATATTAAATACTTACCTTACACCATATTACTCCAGGCAACAGTAGGGTTGCCCAGTTTTGGGTTTCTCAGTACAAAACAGACATGGCCATGCTGGAGTGAGTCCAGTGGAGTAGTGCCATGCTGGGTAGGGCATTGGAGTCCATGACGTATGTGGAGAGAATTGGGTTTCTGCAGTCTGAGGTGGAGATGGCTAAGGGAGTTGATGGGACGGTGTAGAGAGGAGGGAGCCAGACTCATCTGAGAAGTGCACAATAAAAAAAATAATCACAGGATGGCTGAGATTGGAAGTGTGTCTGGAGGTCATCTTGTCCAACCCCCTGCTCAGGCAGGGCCACCTAGAGTTGCCCTGGAGTGTGTCTACACAACTTCTGATTATCTTTGGGGAGGGAGACTATAGCTTCTCTAGTCAACCTGTTCCAGTGCTCAGTCCTCCTTATGTGTAAAATTTGTTCGAAGAGAGCCTCCTGTGTTTCAGTTCGTGGCCTTTGCTCTTGTCCTGTCCGTTCAGTTTGTGCCCATCACCGCTGTCCTGACAGTAGGCATCGCCCCAGTAATAAGCACATAGGCACAAGAACAAGTAAACGTTGCAGAATCTCTGTCTTCAGAGATACGCTCCGAATTTGACTCAGTAAACCCCTAAACAACCTGCTGTAACTTAGCCCTGCTTTGAGCAGGGAGTTGCACCAGATAACCTCCAGAGATTCCTTCTCAGCTAAAATGTTCTAGGATATAGGACATTTTTTACTCCGCGAGCACATCTTTGTGCTTTCACCTTCATCATTTGTACCAGTATTTTAACAGCCGTGTTTTCCATGTACTGCTGCTCATTCGGAAATCAGCAGTCTGTATCTTTATTTAATAATTTAAATAAATATAAACATTTCCCTGACTAATAAAGGAAGCTTACTTGTTTTTTTGTCAGCTGATCTAACTGGCCACAATGGTATTACTGCACTGTTAGGAACTGTGATCACAAAGATTTTGATTTAAGATGGTGGAAATACTAAAAAGAGCAGCAAAAGATACCTCTTTTTGAGAATATGTGTCTGAGGTCATGGCTACTGAATTTAGAAATCTCTTTTTAGACTGTATTCCTTTATTCCTATTGAATGGTAGCTCATAGTTATTAGTGACAACTGTGTGACCATCATTACGTTGTTTCTGTTACACGTTTCTGACCTTCAGCAGCGCAGACGGATTTGTGTGCTGATGATTGTCATGTGTTCTTTTTTTCTTGTAAAATGATTTTTTTATTCTGCTCTTGCTTCATGTACTTTGAATTCTACGCATTCCTTCATGTTTTATAGCAGCCTTTTCAAGATTTTTACTGTTGTGCCTTTATTTATAGTGTTATAGGGTGGAGTGAGGTCAAAAAATGTCATACTGTCTGTCTCTTGTGTGCCACAGATGTTCATTTTCAGCTTCATGCAGAAGAAAAATTGAAATTCGCTATGTGTATGTGACAAAGTGTTTCTGAGGACAAGTGTTCAAATGCAATATTGTCGAGCTATTTTTAGCCAACTGCTGTCCCTATAGTGCTGTTTAAAGATTCAGCTCAGGCTGCTAATAGATATATTTATAACCATTCTGTCAACTGCCACAGCATGAGTGCTGTTACAGATGATAATTCTATTCTTGGAAGCAGTGCCATGGTTACCATTCCCCTAGCTGCTCAAATAGAAACTATACATCTGTATACGCTTAGTAACATTTTAGTGTACTCACGCGTTTTTACGCTGCAAGAAAGAACAAAGCTAGACGTGATATTAAATGGTACACGCAGAAAAGCACGTGAAAGAATTAAAATCAGTGTGTTTAAGAAAATACAGTAACTTCTGTAGTATTACAGACTGAAGTCTGGGTGTGAAAGAGACAGTATGAGGGTTTTTAAGTGCGTTTTACTGGCATTTATTTTTAATGTGAGCACTTTACTGTTTTTTTTATTTCGTGTCAGATTGCAAATGTGTAGACACTTCAGTATGAATATGTGTAGACATGCTTTTGGTGCTGTAAAGAGTTTGGTGTGATGCCTTCTAAGAAACTCAGAATTTTACTGAATTAGAGATTCATCTGCTTAAAAGTGAAATTTCGTGGGAGAAGCTGCACATGGTTTGCATTTGTGTTGCACTCCAGGCGTGAGTTCATGTGATGCTCTTCCTTCGGAAGCCTCCAGCAGTGGCTTTAGGTGACTGGGTCATCACAGCAAGAAGCTGGCTCTGTTCTGAGGCTGAGTATCATGTGGAAGCCTTGGATATTCCTTCCTTTGGGCCTAAACCCCAAGTAATCCAAGGTCCTGCAGCTTTCTTAGTCTCTGACTCTTTTGCATTAATGTTTGCAAAGCGATAATATAGAGTCTGGGATTGAACAGCTTTATTTGCTTTCTCTAACTACTGAGGAGGCTTTAACAAGTGGGACTCGAGTTGAGGACATTAGGTCCCACGTTTGAATAACCGATGTTGCTCGTGGCTGCACAGCAACGCGCCTGCAGCACTGCAGCATGCCTGACAGACGAGAGAGGAGAGTGTAGATCTGCCTGGTAGGGGAGCTGTCAGGGCTTTGGAGAGGTGGTTTGTTTATTTTTGTTTTGGTTTTGCTGTTAGGTTTGCAGGGAATTGGACTGTAGGGCTATGAGTAGCAGTAAAAGGCTCTGAATAGTGGTGATACAGGATTTGGGATGATGTGCTGTCATGCACTGTGCTGGGAAGGAGATGACTTAGTCATGAAATGGGCTTTGTTGTGCCATCAGGCTTCAAAGCATGCCTCTTTCCCCCAGAATAACTAAACCTGTTGTGATCCTTGGCTGAGAGACTGAAGCCAAACTTCTGGTAAGCTGATGGCTCAGAAGAAGGGAAAGGAATAGGACAGGGCTGGAAGGTTTGGGTAGACTGAGTTGTAGTTGAGAGGAATATAAAACCTAGGGATTTGGAGGTTTGAGACCTAGCACTGGAACAGGTTGCCCAGAGAAGCTGTGGATGCCCCATCCCTGGAAGTGTTCAAGGCCAGGCTGGATGAGGCTTTGAGCAACCTGGTCTAGTGGAAGGTGTCCCTGCCCATGGCAGGGGGGTTGGAACTGGATGATCTTTAAGGTCCCTTCCAACCCAAACCATCCTATGATTCCTGTGATTCTAGTCTAGTTTTACTCTGTTGCTTCTATGGAGTTGGGGAAAGGGCTTCTGTGACTCATGGACAGCAGTGCTTAATCCTTCCTTGCCTTTAAATTTAGGAGGTACAGATAAAAAAAAAAAGAACATTTCGATTTTACGCAACTATTGTGATCATAAAAAGATCAATTTTTTTTGTGCATCATTATTATCATCAAATGTATCAGTTTTCTGCCAAATGTTGACATGCATTACAAATCATACCTATCTGAAAAAATGAAAATAAAATTAACTGTGTTTTTGTATGAGGTTTTGTGGCAAGGTTAGTATTTTGAAGAAGGTCGCATCAGTATTACTGAATTCTTCACCTCTGCCAATTACTATGTGAAGCTTTAAAATAATCAGAAGGAAGTTTGTTTTCATAGTGTGCATAATTTAAATGGTAGAATTCATTGTTACTAAATGTTGGGAAGGTGAGAAGAGTTCAACAGAGAACAAGAGAAATTGAAAACTGGGTTTGATAAGCAGCTGTTGTCTTGATAATCCAGATGCAAAGTCTGTACTAAAAATTTTCATTGGTGAATACTGAGAATAAATAACAGTGATGATCATTTTGTTGCCTTCCTTATCACATTCCTCCTTAAAGCGATACAGCTGTTCAGCGTAGGATGCAGACCTACATAAACATCTGGTTTGTTCCAGCAAAAGCCCGGCACTAAGAAAAAGAGCAACAGGGCTCCATGTAGCCAAAGGATTCATTTATTTATTTATTTATTTACAAAATAAAGAGGTGTTTGCAAGTCATCATATGTTTCATAAAGCATCTTACTGATGTGTCTAAAATACAAAAGCCAAGTTTGTTTGGTTTGGCTGCACTGAGTAAATTTTCTATATTTAATGGTTTTCATAGTTTTTACTGGTCTATTAAGTGTTTTTTTTCAAATCTGATGAATTCACTGAACAGTTTAACAAAATGTACTGGCTTATTAATAATTTTAATTTTTGCACAGTTTTCTGTAAAGCTTTCAAGAAATGTTTAAAGTGGATGTTTTGATGTAGATGGTAGAGCAATTACTAGTTTAACTAGTGCTCTTGCACTGCTTAGAGTTTGTGTGTGGTTTCTGAAATGTACAAGAGGCTTAGGTGCTGGGTGAGGTGTGTAAAAAATCAAGAGAGCAAGTAAGAACCTTGCATCCTGGTTTTGCACTTCCCTTCAGAAGGAGAAAGAGGGAGAAGGAAAAATATCATGCCAGTGATTAATAGCGATTCTACTAAGTGAAGGGTCTGTAGGGTGGTAGTACCTGAACTACAGAAGGTTTTTTGAATGCGGTAGGAATATTGTCACATGTTAGATTGATTTAAGAGGACAGCATGAAAACATATATGAAGGAATGGTCAAAACAAACTTTACTGGACAATGAAGAACTTAGCTGCATTAGTTGTTGGCTTGTCATGCCCAAAATTCTGGATATATGTGCCTATATAAATTACTGGACACATATATACCTCTGTGTGTGTGTATTTGTATATGTATGCACCAAGAAACAAGTGGGGAGAACTTGGTGTTTGGTCTTGGGCATGTACAGAAAAAGGAAGAAAAATAGTGGAAGATGAATTTGTGGTAAAAAAAATAAATTGTAAAGATGATGCTGGAGGGAATGAAAAAAAGTGTTGGTAAAAAGGAGAGCTTTGAAGGAAGGAATTACATTATGGTTGAATAACATTCCATAGATGGCACCCAGATGGGATTTTTGAAGTGATGCAGTGTTTTTGTCAAAGTCTGATGAAGGGTATGGTGTTTTTTGTATTGAAGGATCAAAAGCAGATTTGAAACTGGTGACTTGGGCAGTTTTCTGACTGGAAAAAAAGTCCATGTGCCCATCTAAAGGAAAGGTTGGGAGGTTGATTCAGAGTTGCATAGGCTGCTCAGCCTCATTTCAGTTTCTGAAAAGATAATGTAGCCTTTTCAAAACATGTGAATGACATGAATGTAATTTAGCACAGTCAGTGTGGACTCACCCACCTCAGCTCAAGCTTGACCAAATTGGTTGCCTTCTGGATGAAGTGGCTGGGTCTTTGATGATACTGAGGCTGATATCATCCGTTATCAACTATCCAGATGGTGAAACACAATGCGTCTTCAGCAAGTTGGTGTTGGTTAGACATTGTAAATAGTAGTTTGAGTCCAGGAGTATCTTGGGAAACTTGAGGCTGGGGCCAACAGGAATTTCAGAAGTTCAGCAAGGAGAAATGCAAAGTTATTCTGATTAAATGATCTCTGTAATCACAGTGGATGCCAAGTTTAACATAAGCCAGGAGTTGTGTCCTCACTGGGAATAAAGCACAGCTGTTGTTGATTCTATATATTATGGAGTCCTTTGTGGAGGTAAACTAAGTTTGTTCATTGTTGAATTCTCAAACACATTTCATCTACTTCCTTCTAACATGCAGAAATCACACTGGTTTTATTGCTTAATGATACTGTACTAATAATAGAGGATGTCAAGCATGAGCGTTGTGTTCAGTTTCACTGGCCACAAGAGATGGTTGCCAGGTTTCCACGTTATCTTCATGTTTGGCAGAACCGTGCTTTAATTACTCCCTTTTTATTCTCTCCCAGCCAACTGAGTTGTTTGAAGCAGTTGTTTCTTCTCTTCCAGAAGTTTTCCCAGTGAATTTTATAGATTCCTGCCAACCTTGCCTTTTATGTGAGACTGCAAAGGAGGTTGTGACAGATTGGTTTGCAGTTTCACCAATATGCTGCTAATATTCATTTTTATGTCTCCCTTTCATGCAACACAGATGGTCAGGTTTTTCAGATGATCAGTGTGTGACTAAAATGGGGTTTTGGCTAAGAACCTGTTAGCTGAAACTTATCCTAACTGAAGCAGATGACACTGGTTGACTAAGGGAAAAAGATGAGAAGGTAGGACTTTGTTTCTTCAAAAAGGTGTAGCTGCAAGTGCTGCTTTTGTCTGGGATAGAGTTAATTTTCTTCGTAGCAGCTACTATGAGGCTAACTTTTGGATTTGTGCTGAGAAGAATGTTGATAACACTGATGTTTTAGTTGCTGCCAAGCAATGTTTACATTAAGCCAAGGACTTTATTTCAGTTTCTCATAGTGCACCTGTGTTCCCAGCTCCTTGTAGAGAAGGAGGAGGCACAACCAGGAGAGCTGACCAATATTGAGCAATAGGATGTTTCATGCCATAAGATGTCATGCTCAGTAGATAAGCTGGGGGAAGTTGGCTGCGGGGGGAGGGGGGGAGATCGCTTCTCAGGGACCGGCTGGGCATTGGTCAGTGGATGCTGAGTGGTAGAATCACTTAGAATCATAGAATCACTAG
>NW_010263578.1:23819-48181 GCF_000690775.1 Eurypyga helias | reverse complement strand
ATGGGGTTGTTCTTCCCCAGATGTAATACTTTGCCCAGATGCACTTGCCCTTACTGAATTTCATTATATTTCTCCCTGCCCAGCTCTCCAGCTTGTCTAGATCATGCTGGATGGCAGCACAGCCTGCTGGTGTGGTAGCCACTCCTCCCTGTTTGGTATCATCAGCAAATTTGTTGAGAGTATTCTATCCCTTCCTCCAGGTCATTGATGAATATATTGAATAGGGCTGGATTTTTTAGCAGATTTGACCAAAATAAAGCTCTGGTCCCATCTACACTGTGCTAGAAGTCCTTGGTCATTTTACACACCATTTAAGTCTATTTAAAAACACTGATGGCACAGAGTCTAGCTTAGAGACTCCAAGTGTCTGCTCTTGAAAACAGCAAGACAGGGAAAATCAAATGGTAGCAAGTAACTGGAGGACATACAAGCTTGTTTATCAACAAGTTATAAGCAGGAAGACTTGAACAGATTTTCACCAGATGAATAAATGGCATATTCTCAACACAAATTTTAAGCTAATCAAAACAAAACTTCTTTGTAATTTCATCTGAGTAGACATGTCAGGCAAAGCTTCTGTAGGTTAATTTCTAGCAACATAAGAAATGACTGGTAATGGGGTCTAAACATGAGACATATCAGACACTTTCATTAACCTGCACAGCAAATCAGCCCAGTCTAAAATTACACATTTGGTGCATACCCAGTTTGACTGCAACCATTCAAAAACACGCAGAAGAAATATCACTTCCAATCATTCTCCCTCCAACAGACAAATTACAAACTACTTAAATGTTTGATCTATAGTTCATTCTGAATGCTTTTTAATACCATTTTACCTAATCCCACATAGGCTGGGCCACAGTCCTTGGTCAGCAATTTAGAGTGTGTTGAATGTTAAAACTCAAACTCTCACCAGGGACCCTGCTTGGCTTGCTGGCTTCCTGGGTTGCTTTGGTGCCCAGCAGCAAACACGGAAATCTAACAAGTGAAACTACACTTGGAGGAAATTATCTATCTGTTTAAGGAAATTATATATACTCAGAGACACAACATTCATTTTTTTTTTTTAAATGTAGGAGGAGATAGAACAATAAATTATTAACAGAAACCTATAATAATAACCTATAACAGTAACCTCAGCTCAGGGGAAAAACTATTTCTGCAAATTAATAGTTTGTATCTTGAAATACAACTGGAGCAATACAAGAGTCTAGAGTGCCTGCAAGTTCAAGAGAAGATAGGCATTGTTCCAGTGGCTTAAAAGTATCATATTTGTGCCATAAAGATCCAGGAGCAGAGCACAGTCTAAAACTATTTGTGAGATGAAGTGCTTTCAAAAGAGAAGACAGCATCCCGCAAGCCAGGAAGTGGTTACTTTAAGAAAAATTACTACACTGACACTCGCATCTTCAGTTTGAAGCTAGTGGTTACCTGAATATAAATAATAAGAGCTTAGAAAAGAGAGGTCAAGTGTTTACCCTCCTGCTTCACTCTCTCTTGCTAAGCCTTGCCTCACTGCAGCAGGATTTCAGAGCTGTGAGTGGTACATGATTGTGCACTTGGTGCTTCAGGTTGTGGAGTGAGCAGTGTATAAAAGAGTAACTTAGACTGGAAGTCTACTACTGCGGTGAAAGTGTCTCACATTCCCATGTTCTTTTAAGTCTGATAACAGCAGCAGGCTTTTGAATAAAGAAGAACACTATATGGCATTTAAATAGCAGATCTAATGTAATTTTGTGTAAGTTGGAACAATTATATGAAACTCACGCAATGAAGAAAGGAGGCAAAGCAGTCAGCCATCTCAAATGAATGAAAATGCCAGAAGGGACGTAAGCCTTCATTATAGACTGATGACCTGCTAAATTACATTGCCAGAGCACATGCAAGCCTGTCATTGACAGTCTAATTCCAGCCTACCTCTGTGGAGAGATGAGAAATCCTTCTTCAAACCCATATCCAGAAAGTAGATGAGAAGAGCAATAAAAATGAAAAGCTTCATAGGGATCTGTTGGACCTTACTGATAGTGCACCAGAACTTGATTAAAGAGGTTACAGGGGGCTTCATATTGCTCTGGTTGTCTCAGCAGAAAGACTTTACTAAGAAATGTAATTGACAGACTGAGAATGCTTAAGTAAGGACACTCACTGACCCATTAATTCTGGGAAGGCAGTTATTCTCATAAATTCACTCTTTCAAGGTGTAAGGGCAAAGCAGCACAAGCTTGCTCAGTGGGAACACAGATGATGGTGAGGCTGGACTAGCACTTTGGATGTAGAGGGTGGCATTGGGAAGCGGTGCTGGGGTACCTCTGCACCACACAGGGGACCGCAGGAGAGAGAACCATTAGCTAAAACTGGCTTTGGGACAGTTTGAGGCACCACATCCAAGCTGGTTAGCTCTGCTGCAAGTCAGGGATTAGATTAATAGAGCAGCACTGAGGTAGAATGGTTATCTGCTTTTTAGGACAGGAGCAACTGCGTGCTGTGTTGTAGCTATACACACACACTCAAAACTTTCTTGGGGTGTGCAATGTATACAATACAGCTGCTTTCCTACTCTGGTTCCCTCCATGGACTTGGAGCAAATCTTGTAACTTCAATATTCACACACAGGTGAAATAGGGTGATTAGGCCTAGCCACCCTTCCAGGACGCAGTAATACTGATGGGTTATGTTATGGCAACTTTAACAGCAGGCCAAGTAGAGTTATCACAAAGCTTCAGTGGCCTAGGAAAAAATACGGACCATACTGTCCCTTAGGAGAAAAGGGAAAGGATTTTGCTTCTCCTCAAACGTAAGGACTGCTTGTGTGCCCTGTCTTCATCAGAGAAGGGATGTACAGCACTTTGCACACCGATAGACTATAGAGAAGTAACGTCAATATTGACTGTTGATGAAAACCCATTTGCAGAGAAATGACAACACAAACACAAGGCCCCTGCCACAGGTGCTGGGAGCAGGATGTCATGCTCTCATCGCTCTGGGCCTGAGCAACCTGGGCTGCAGGCCTCTGGGCCAAAGAAGAACAGAGGCATCTAGTGGCTTTGCACAGCATCAGCCTGGATCCAGTGGGATTAATGAGGTCTGCATCAGTGCTGACCAATGACTCTGCCTTCCTGCTCATCTGCACTGTGCTCCCGGGCACTCTGGAGTCTGAACTGTGCTCAGACACAGCTCTGGGTTAATGGTTTAACTGTGATGTCCAAACCCACCCAGACATGGCTATGATAGAGGTACCTAGGGCTCAAAAGTAAATGCATGTTTGTGATGTAGAAATGCTACAAAATGCTACCATCAAAGGTGATGGTAATTTTGAGTGAGTTTAAATGAGAAGTGTTACAGTTTAAATCAAACTTGTGCTAGAATGTTTTCCTGGATCCAGACACCAGGCAGGGCTGCTGGGCAGGGAAAAGAAGAGTCTGACACGGACAGGCTCAGATGGATTTTAGGCTGTTATTGTTCCTAGAGATTAATGTCCTCTTTTAGGTGGTGCAGAAATGATGAAGATGTTTTCTTTACCATCACTCCTGCCTTGATACACAAGACTTGATACAGACCACCCTCAAAAAGCTAAAAAAGAAATGGGAATCTTTCCTGTCAGTGCAATGGACATTATTTCATGTCTTTAATACGCATTTTTGTTGAAATTTTCTAGACAGTGACTGTCAAACAACAGAGAAGCATGTTACCGCTATTCTTATATTATTGTGATTTCTTTTTTCAACTGAAGACAAAACAGCAGCATTTTCAGACTTAGTTAATTCTGCATTAAACACAATTCTTTTTATGTGCCTCCAGAAATGATGAGATAAGTTTTCATTTCCATAATACACCCTCATTTCAGAAACATGAGAATGTGTGCCAGCTCTGTGTCTTTTGAATAATGAAATCACCATGTTTGGTATGAAAACACAGATTACAGCAGTTTAATTAAGACAGTTCTGGAAAAGTGAACAAATATCGGAGCAAGCATTCATCATTAAATGAAAGACAAATTGCTACATTTTTTTTAGATAGTTTATATATTTGGCAGGGGAAGACAAGTTCTAAACAAAGACAGCTTTCTTCCTGCTATTCCTAAAGTAGAGCTGTATTTAAAGGTGCAGGCAAGATGGCTTTTAATCACAATATTGGGATAATCAAGTGTAGCCTGAAGCAGGGGAGAGAGTATATGGTACCTATTTAGAAATGGCCCCTCTCTCTTCTCTATATGCAGATCCAATGTTAGGAAGTCTGGTTCTAATTGCTTCGCAGCACAGATGAGGAAGCCAAGCTGCTTATGTAGGAAGGGACATTAGTATTATAATTCAAGCTTGTGAAATTCAGATTTCTTATCCTGAAGGGAACTTCAAGTCACTGGCATTTGGTTTCATCCTACATCACAAAAGAAAAACAAAGCAAAACAAAAATTCACTTTGACTGCTCTTATATATTTTGTTTCAACTGTCTCACTCTGAAACAAATGAGTACGATAATAAAGTCAAACCGAAATGTTACAACCTTTTATCAAACAAATATTTTGATAATTCTCCATAAATATTTTGACACAGCCATGGTTCACAACCATGAATTCATTTAGTTTCTTTCAAACAGCATTTGCTGACAGAAAGCTGTTACATTTACAATTGTTGACAAGCTCTGATTAGAAATTAACTGATCTGTCAGTGGTGAATGAACAGATTATTTCTCCACACGTAACACATGGCCAGGCCCTCAAATCTCACTTAAATCTCATCTTAATCAAATCTTAAATCTCATCTAGACCTAGAAGCAATCTGGTAGTAGAATGATGCTTCCACACATGGGAAATTGGGCTCTCCCTGGACCGGACTGTCCCTGCGGAGTGGACTTCTCCAGAAGGGATGAATGTTCACATCATTCTCTGCTCCAACAATGAGCTCTCCATCCTTGACTACCTACCCTCTGCTAATGTAACTGTGAAAGGAGGAATAAAGAAAAGGAAGGAAAAACATATTTAACCTCCCCCAGGTACCTGAATTTTGCTTTACTTAATGTTCTTCAAGACTCTTTCTGCCTCAGCAAAGTCTTTCAAAGGCCCATATTCCAAAAGGCTTATTGACTGCAATGAACTCCTCCCTAGTCTGTGATTGATCATGTTGTTTTCTCCTCTGTTTGTTTGCTTCGGTGTAGATGCATTACCTTTACACTTTAAGGCCCTCAGGGCACACAGCTATTATCTGTCACACCCCATTTACCACCGATCTTTGTGGCCATCAACGATGCTACCTAAATAGCAGAGAAGACAGTAATAGCAAAATCAACCAAAGGGAAAAGGAGACCCCAGATGTCCAGAGAATGAGTGGGAACAAAAGAAGAGTGAGGAAGGAAGCAGGTGCTGAGGACATCAGACAGTGAAAAACTCCCTAATGCTGGCCTGTTGGGTAGGATATTGATCCCTTGGGGTGATCTGGGGCTCTGGGATCGAGCCAAGGCACGCAAATAAGAAGGGCTGCTGTACAGCCAGATCTTTCACCAGGGGGACAAAGTAGCTACAAACTTTTTACCTGGAGGCATTGGTCCCAATTCACCCCACCTCCAGTATGGGCACTTAATGGAGGTGCCCAGGCCGGGAGTGCGGGCATCACAGGCTGCCTCAGTGAAGGAGTGGAGACTTCTTCCAACTGGGTACACCAAGCTGGAAGGCATGAACTGGAGCCAGCCAGCCCAGTGGGCAGCACCCCCCTCCCACAACACAGGCAATGATGGCCACAGGCATAGATAGCACTGCCCAGTGCAGAAAGCAGAAGCTGTCACTAAAGTGTCATCCACAGCCAGAGGACAAAAACTGGAGGCTTTCAGAAAGGGGGACTTTCTCTTGCTGTGTCCCTGAAAGGAGCTAGCAAAGATGGTCCCTAATCTCTATGAGTGCTCATGGGTGTATTAAATGAACATAATCAATGGGTAATACAAAGTTACAGGATGAAATGAAACTTTATTCAAGTGTAAGTACTGGTAAATCACCAGGATCTTGAGAAAACAAGTGAAAGATTATTTTAAACAAATATTTTAAATGCAAACTCTTCCCTCTGCATGGTTTGTAGGTAATGTGTATGTAATATCAGGCTCAGACGAGATCTGATGGCTCCCATGTTATCATGGGATAGTTGGTATTCTGTTATAAAAAAGAGCAAAGGAAACAATCTAAGAGAAAGGGATTAAAATAATTAAAAAAAAAAATCCTAATGATCAGACACCAAAGAGCAGCAGAAGTACAGAAATTAATCTGGCCGCTGTACTGGGAGAGAACATATCTATCATGACCATCTATCACTGTGAAACACAGTGGGACAGGATACAGTTCTGATTAAATCAACATCTAAGATCAGGGAGATATACCCTAATTAACCCATTCTGAATGGTAATAGGCAGGGATAATCAAGGCTGGAAGCTGCACTGAAAACAGCTGCTCAGAAGCAACTAGGACAAATATCAAAATGAGGAAACCTGTGGAAAAAACTGAGAATGATGAGAAAAAAAATGGTAATGAAACAATAATAGCTTGTATGTATCTAATCACTCTCAGCCGGAAGGAACACACAACATTTTGCAACATAATAGGGAAACTAATTAAGAGAGGTCACTTTACCCAGCATTGAAATGGAGATGCCTCTTGTATAAGTATCTGGCTGATAACAATTGTTAACAGCACAATAGCACTGGTACAAAACTGCTTAGGTCTGGAAGTATAAAATAATATCAAAAGCACCTGTTAGACAGGTCACTCAGCGTGGGTTCAGGTTTGATAGGGAGGGCAGTTTGAGTTTATCCCTTCAAAAGCTGTGTTAGTAGGAAGCAAACTCTCAGGTCTGTAATGCAGGGATGTCTGTGCCTGAACTATTCTCCCCGGCTCCTCTTACAGACAGTAAAGGGAAATGGGTAGTTTTAGGACACAGTTCATATGAATGATGACAGATATTTATTTTAAAATGAGATGACTCACATCCTAAAATTATAATCATATCCTGGCTATATAGGGAAAGTAGGCAAGTAGTTTGAATATGAGCAGTTTTATTGTAAATTTATTTCTGTCAGACGAAGGTTACTTGATGTATATCAACACTAGATACTGTGTACAAGACACCAGACTTTGCTGCATTAAATCTTTTTATTTTAATTCAGAGAAGAAAAAATGTGGCAAAATTAAAATAGCTGCAAGATAGCAAAGTGTATGCCTTTTTGGTCACCATTTACACTTATGGTGATGCCAGATTAAGATAGAGGTAGCAACTGCTTGGGGAGGCACAGCCAACCCCAAGGACTGCCAAGGCATAATCTGAGCAGACATTCAGAGAAATAAAGAGAAATCTGGTAGCAAAGTTCCTGGAAGAAGAAGTAGCTGCAGCAGACAGATAAGCTTTCTAGAACAAACTTCAAGGTGCTTCAGGAAGCAGCTGTGATTTTAACAGGTTGTGTTACTGAAGTGGACAAACTAAATATAGCCCTGCTCTGTCTTGATGCCTTTTCTTTTATTCTTCCAAAAAAGAAGTATTATGTGTGAAAATCAATACTTCTACATAGTCTGTGAATATGGTAACCTGAATAAATAATAAAAATTACAACTCTAACTCTTCTGAGATGGCCTGAGAAATACTGGCTTTATTGACTAGCATACTTGGCAACATCGAAAAAATACTCATTTCTTAAAAATATCTACTATTTTTGAAAGTTACTGTTTTCTCTGAGCTTGATCATTTTCAAGTATGCTAAAAGAGATTTGTAATTGAACATAAATGAATAATTACGGTCATCATTCAGAAGAGACAAAAATTACTACCTCAGTATTGACTCCAGACAGCTGATTCTGAAGATGCAACCAGAAATACTCCAGAAAGGATATTCTGCAAGCTCTTTTCAACAACTACAATGACACTTAAACCTTCATATTCTTTTACATTTACAAGAAAAACTTTCATAGTAGATGGATAATTTCTCTGCTAAATATATAGCTATATAAACTGTCAGGGAGTCTTGCTGCAAAGAGATGAAATTCATTATATATAACAACATAATGAAGCTGAACCTTATTATGTAAGATAGAGTGCAGTGAGAAAGCAGACACAATGCAGTGTGGAAGTCTGTCAGGAAGCAGTGTTAGGAAGATCTAACAGGATTTTTTTAAATGTATTCAGAACAGATGGTATGACAGGTCTGTGTCCTCTATGCAAGAGAGATCAGCTGCTGGAAGAATGGTTTATTTTCAGTTCATTAGGTTTGGACGATCTGGCTGTGGTGGGAGATTTTGAACTGAGCAAATCCAGGTCATTACAGAGCCCTCATGAGTCAAAGCGTCTCGTCCTCTCTGTTTTTTACAATGAATCCATGCATCAGTCACAAGTTCACCTTTGCTTCATTCTGCCAGTCAATTCTATCTGCCCATATTCTGCATCATCTCCTTGTGCTTGGAGGTCTGTGCAATTAGCATCATCATTAAATTGCAATTTATCGGTCAGATCCTGCTTTACCTTTTCTAAGTGCTCTTACAAGCTTTCTTTAATAATATTTTTCCTGGCAAAACCCTTGGGAGCATTGTCACCACCGTTTTGCAGATGCTGTCACCAATCTCTGGCATATATAGAGGTTAAGAGACTTGCTCAATGCTACAAGAGGAACAAATATCATAGGTAGGACTGAAATTCAGGAACATCTCACTTTTCTTCCTGGATGATAATCACAGGTTCTCCTTTCCTGCTTGAAAACCAAGCATGAGGAAAAGAAATTAAAATTATAGTCAGCACTGAGGACTAATTCACTAACAATATGAGAACTGTAAAGGTATGAGGAGATCAGGATGGTGCTAGACGTAGAAAATTGAAGAGCTGTCATGTGGCCCTTGTGCTGGGTGAGGTTTATTTCATCTAGTTTTAGAGCTGAGATTCAGCAGTAGATTCTAGACACCAACTGCAGAAAACAGATCAACAAACCTGGGTGCCTAGCATTGTTTGGGATGACCTAAGATTTCTGAGATATCTGCCTGAGGCTGACCTGCTCTGCAACATCAGCTTCATCATAGCTGAAGCCACTGAGCCACTGGAGAGTTGGAGCAGCTCTCTAGGCTTTCTGGGGGGTGTGGAGGATCCTGTGTTGATAGGAGGAGTGATGAAAGCCAAAGTAGAACATCCAAGTACAGGAGACAGAGTATGGGAAGAGGAAGCCTGCATCCATGAGTCAAAGCAGTGGCCCTGTGATGGGACCACTGCATCTCCTCCTTGATTGCGTCATGTGAGACTCTGGACAGTCACCTTGGGACAGACCCACAAGGGGGATTTTGGCACCTAAAAACCATGCCCAGGGAGAACTTGAATGCAGTGCCTCAAAACAGGATTCACAGTAGTCGGTACACCAAATTTTGGGGCAGGGTATAAAATCACCTAGTAGGAAACTCCAAAGGGAAGTATCCACCTTCAGACACAAGCACCTACATGAAGCCAGGTCCCCCATCAGGAACCCGCATGAAGGGATCTCTTTGGGGCAGAGGCTGACAACTGCCTCCATCTTCTAGAAGAGGCTGGAGGGAGAGTCTGTGGCATTTCCATAAAGGATGGGAGTCAATTCCACCTTGCCTGGGAAGCAGTGGGCCATGCTAACACCACGAAACTGTGCAGATTCCTGTATTTCCCTGTTTCCAAGACAGTGCCTTAAGGAGAGGAAGATGACATCCTTCATTTTTGCCTGTGATATAGAAACATGAGATCTCTTTAGCCTGGAGAAGAGAAGGCTCAGGGGACACCTTGTCATTGTCTACAACTACCTGAAGGGAGGTTGTAGTGAGGTGTGTGTCATTCTCTTTTCCCATGTAACAAGTGTTAGAACGAGAGGAAATGGCATTGAGTTGCACCAGAGAAGGTTTATACTGGATGCTAGGAAAAATTTATTCACCAAAAGAGTTGTCAGGCATTGGAACAGGCTGCCCAGGGAAATGGTTGGGTCACTATCCCTGGAGTTCTTTAAAAGACGTGTAGATGTGGTGTTTAGGGACATGGTTTAATGGTGGACTTGGCAGTGTTAGGTTTACTGTGAGACTCAATGATCTTAAAGGTCTTTTCCAACCTAAATGATTTGATGTTTGTATGATCTCTGGTGTTGGAAGGTAAAAGCATGTCAGAGTCTTGCCCTGTGGCCCAGCAATTTCACTGTTGTATGCAGAGGGGATGTTTGGGGCTCTAGTTGTGTGCTCCATATGAAAGTATCCCAGGACAAACCTGTACTTTGGGTAAGACACAAGGACTGAAATCAGGAATGCTGCTGAAGTGAGTCATAGTTTTGTCTTGTCTGAACAAAGTCCCCATGGAACTGGAGGTTAGAAAATTAAATTTGGCCCAACCCAAAATCATCAGTGCAACTGTGACCCACAGAACAGATCTGTCCATCCCAAATGTGGTCCTCCTCGCAGGCCAACCCAAAACCATTGTTGTGTGCGCTGTCTGCTGCATGTAGGAGATGCACAAGCAGTTTCACACAGGCACTGTCCTGCAGACAGAGATGGTCTCAGCCTGAACCCGTATCCAGGATTAGTGTCCTTGCAGTCCGTGTGTATCTGGAAATAGCAAGTGTGTTGCTGTAACCATAGTGGTCTAAATATCTTAAAGGGTTAGGGAGAAGTGACATCATTTATTAGACCAATTACTGCATGCAAGAACACAAGACCTTCAGCAGATTTTTTAAATTCCTCTTTTCTGCTCTGTTGCTATACACAAATCTCAAGTCAGAGTGTGTTGTCATCCTTGGAGTATATTAATTCAGGTCAAAATTGAGATTAATGATCCCTTTTCAAGAAATTACACATTCTAGCATAGCACTTGGTCTGAAGGCCAATTTACCCATGTTGTAGTGTTTTGGGACCTCTGGAAAATTATCTCATATCATCACTGGATAGCAGCCCAGGAGAATTTAGATTTTGGCTAGGGTTACTAATACTTATCTCTGAATGATGGATCAGCTACATTATACAGTTCATATTTCTCATAAAACTTTAGTTCATAAATCAGCAGGGATACAGTCTCTTATGGACTTCATCTAATGAAATATAGATTAGTCTGAGAGAAGATTTTTGGAAGTCAGTTAGATGAAAGTCAGTCTGTGTTTCTTCACACCAGCCCTTCCTGTTAAAAAAAAAAAAAAAAAAAGGCAAAAAGAAGAGCAAGATACTTCCGCTAAAAAGGTATTAGCATGGGGATATATCTTGGATTCAAAGTGAGAGATTTTTTTTCACATATAAGCAGGCAAGTACCTGGTTCAGATTCTAAGACTCTACAGAGGTGCAAAGTAATGTCCTAAATGTCCTACTTATTGAAATCCTACAAACACATTAAGTACGTTTGCTTCCCCAGAGTTTGTCCAATATAGAGGGTAACCTTGTAATGCTGTCAGTACGTGCTGACACAGCACAGCTTACATGTACCTTGCGAAACAGGTAAATTATAATTACAAAATGAAGATACCCAGCTCAGCACGCTGGCTGGCCATAAGAAACTGGAATAACTGTGCAAGCTGCCCAGCCCTCACTTGAATGTATCTGAGTCTCATTTTCACCTGCACATGATTACTGCCTTCAACTTGATATAAAGCAAGGGGAAAATGAGATCTCCCTGGAACAGTTCTTTCCACAGGACAGCAGCATACAGCCTAGCTGTTAAGTGGGAGCAGTGGAAACCACACAGGAACTGGAAGCAGTCAGCGCTGCTCTCTTGATTGCCCTGTGAGAAGTGGCTCTCAACAACTTCCCAGGTGTTGTGAGCTCCCAGCTCCCAGCTATTGATGCTTTTCATACACAGGGAGTGATGCTCAGGCTGGTAATGTCGGTTATGTCCCAGCACAGTCACCTGGGTTGGGCTACAACAGTTACCATGTGCTCTTCACAGGCAGCACCAGAGCTAAGAGCTGGCCAGGATGCAGGTAAAAAGGCAATGGCCCAGGATGGGGGAATATGGAGAAGGGGGGATAGCAGTTTCTGGGAAAGACAACAGCAAAGGAGGAGTGGATGTGCAGTGGAAGAAAGGAGATGAAGGACCCCCAAAGGAGCAGTGGTCCAGAGCACCGCAGAGGACATATGCTAAGGCTAGGACAAACTGATGCCAAACACTGCAAGCCCATTTTACAGTGGAGTCAGTGGAGTGATGTTGATTTACAAGAGCCATTGTGTGTCCCGGGAAAATATTGTGAGATGGACTATGAAACCATGGCTCAATCAGAGAAGCCCCTTACTCTGCCAGTAGCTCTGAGGACCAAGGCAGGAGTCATCCACACAGTAAATCAACACGGAGTAAGTAGTTCATCACAGTGGCTGGAAGCTGGAGAAATAATAGAGATTTCTTGATAGACCCAGTCAGAGATGGTAGAATAGCACATTTCAAATTATCTACTCATCTAAAGCGTGACTAGTGGGTGTCACTCACGGTCAGGCTTATAGGAGCAATGTTCTGTACCTTTGAGTATGACATTTCAGGTCAAATTCAGGTAATAGAAGCATAATCACAGTGTTCATTCCTCCCAGGAAGCATACTTTCACATTTTTTAGATGCAAAAGATGTCCAAGTACAGTAGTTCATACCAACCAGGCCCATGGAATTGTCTTTGTAAGGAAGTTTGGGAATAAATAACACAGTGAGAATCCCCACAGGTTTTCTACTGCCATTTGCAGGGAACAGTTCAAATTTACTCCCCTGATCTCCATGGATCTTGAGGAATCTGTGCCTACCATGGGACCACCAACTTCTGCTCTGGCTCTCTGAGAAGACAGCAAAATTATCTGACGACCCACCCCCATTCTGCTATGAATAACCATAGCGAGAATTCCATAGTCCCTGCACTGCTTTTCCAGAGGACACAGTGCAATCAGAGGCTTCTCTTGGAAAGAGGATGGGACAATTTTTGGTAACTTTGTCTCTCATCATTATGAGTTCCTTGGTCAATTTGAAAATAGTGTGTACTAACATATGATCCTCTCCAGTCTTGTCATACATTCAGCATTCAGATCCTGAATGAACGTGTTCCTGAAGACCCTCTTAGAATGAAAGTAAGTTTCAAGCTCACTTCATTGCCTCCTGCTCTTCTCCTCTTCCTGATTGTGGTAAGAACTTGGCTAGGTATTTATTTTTAACTTAATTATTTGCCGTACGGTTCTGTGGCTATTTGCACACACAAAACTGCATAGAGTCAAACACTATGCGCAGCACAGGATCATGTGTAAACTTCTCATAAGAGAGTCCAAATTTCAGAACTAAATGCAAACAGAAGTGCTCATCATAGCACAACTGCTACCAAGAATAAAGAACAGCATTAATGAACAAAGTTTTCCTCAAAGAATTAAGTAAATGGCAAAAGGAATAAACAACAAGGCTGACATTTTAATAGAAAACTTTCCTTCTGAGTCACAGCTGTAGGTTGTGAGTTGTGTTGGGCTCAACACTCAAGGGGTGTTGATTTTTTTCAAATTGCTCAGCAACATGTGCTATTTAACACACTTGATTCATACGTCCATAAGCTATTTATTTCTCTTTTTTTTTAAGATGTGATTTTTTACATTTTTTGTAGTTTTTCACTTTCCTTAGCTAACAGGTGATCTTGAAAACCACCAGATTTTTTCTTAATACAAAAGAGGAAAAGATAAGATGGCATTCATCCTGAAAAGAGTGAGGTTTTTCACTAAGCTGGAGAGGTCTTCATCTGTCATTTCTACATACAGTTTATTACGTGTTTTGACAGAAATGGATATACAGTGTGTAGGTCTGCTAGGCTTTCCATGTGCCCTTTCCACCACTGGAAATTGGCACTCATTCCAAATTCATTTATTACTCATTCCAAAATTATTATTTTTTTAAGTTGTTTTCCTGCATCCACTCAATATAGTTGGATGCTACTTATGAGTACCTATATCCTAATCATTGTTATTTTTTCTCCCCAGTGACCTTTTTTATCATGTCACCTAAAGTTGAATATTTATTCCAAAAGAAAAAGAATCAGTTTTAAGTTTATTTTGTACAAACCTTGACAGATCAGGGATATTAGTCTTTATTAAAGTCCACTCACGTGACTCAAAAACTGCTGGGTGTCCTTCACTACCGGATTTCCCTATTTAAAAAATTAAATGTAAAGGGAGAAATGCCGATATTGCTAAGCCATATTCATGATATACTGTTTTGCATTGCATTGCATAGAACTGGACCATGAACACACCACATATCACTATGATCATGGGGAATAAAAGACAGCTGTTAAACTTTGCCAAACCTTTCTCACAAGCTGAGAACAATACATGGTGGAGAAACAGTCTTGGAAAATGTTCCATTAACAAGTCCCAGGAGCTAAATTCTAACCTACCTTGGACAGTCAATCACACTGAAATTAGTCATAGTATAGCCTGTATCTCAGTACATCATTATCAAAATGAGCAGCTGACTCCCATTAGAAATAATATGGGAATGGCACAAATAGGTTGATTTGTAATCTCTTCTTCAAAAGACACCTTGGAGGTCAAAATTTGCAGAAATCAATATGTCTGAAAAGTCCAATGCAATTAGCTGCCTGTTTGTAGGTAATTAGAGGCTGACACCAAATATCAGAAAGAGAATGGAGGACTATGAAACAGCAAACTTTGATACTAACTTCTCAGAAACCTTCTCAGTTACTATCACACTGACTAACAGCTATGGTTAATAAAATGCTTAAGAGAAAATAGCAAGTACACAGAGAAATAACAGTAAAGAAATGGGGACCCCCCCTGATAAACATTTATAAAATCAGATCATTCCAGCAAGATTTATAACAAATGTCACCCATCTGCTCAGCAGTGAAGCCCATGTGCATGTCACCTGGGGAGCTAAGAGGGCCAAGAGCTATTAAGGACAAATACAGTGCCCAGCATCTTGTTTCTAAGCATGATTTCCGCACTCCTTTAACATTACACTAGTCCAAGGACCTAAACAGGACAAATAAGGTAAGCTCAGATATGTCAGCCCCTCTGCATTACAGGAGGGCAGAATTCATATTTCTGAACATCATGATGTTGACATGCTGTAACAATGAAGATTTCAGCTCCACTGAGAAACTGCTATTTATTCCATTAATTCTTCCTATTTTTAGTCACTTTAAGACCAAGTTGTGTGTAGGTCTCAAAGAGGGAATGTCTCCACCAAAATCCAACACACGTTCAGCATACAAGGGATCAGTATAATGATGAAGAGTTTTGCATTGCTAGCCAGAACTTGGGTTTTTGCCAGGGAGTGGATGTGGTAGATAACAATTAAAAAAGTCCACTTCTATTTCTTAAGAAGTAGAATCGGTGTCATTTGTGGGTTTTTTTTTCACTACTCTCACACTTTATCCAGACTGAGCACTGCACAGGATTTAGCTATGTTTCACTTACTCAGCAGTCAGGGAATATATTGTACTGACACTGTTTGCCCAGTGATTTTCTGGCATGAATAATGAAGTTGCAGGAAGCCGTATGTTTTTTCTAATTATTTGTTATCATCGTTATTCAGCCACTGTCTGATTATCGATTCCAAAAAATCCAGCTCAGCACTGAGGTTTAGATTCAGCAAATGAATTTTTCAAGTTATTTAAGTTAACTTAAAAAGATAAAAGAAATCTCACTGGCAAATTATACGTTTATTAAGACAAATTACTGAGATCCCTCAGGGACATGAAATTAAAAGTGATGTGTCATGTGAAAGGTCATAACACAAGGCTGGGAGTTTTCTTTCATCAACTTTTGCGATTTTCCCTGATGCTTCATATCTATCTGGGATACATTCACTCAAAAAAAAAAAAAAAAAAAATAGAAGTTCCAGTCAGTAAGAAAGGAAGAATGCTAGGGCTTTACTAGCAGAGATAGTGACATGATCATCCCACTCTACTCGGCGCTTGGCAGGCCGCACCTGAAGTACTGCGTTCAGATTTGACACACATTTGGCCTAAAGACACACATTTGGCCTAAAGCCAACCTTCTAAACCAGCCTCTGCAAGGTCTCCCTTACACTAAGGTTTTGTTGGTGCTGTGGAACCACTCTAGTGTCCCCTCCACACTCCAGTGCCAGGGTATTCACACTGTCAGAATTTAGATACAGCACGATTCAGAGCCCCTAAGGAAGGAGCTCACTGATACCCGTCTTCAGACAGCCTCTGTGAAAGACTCTCCCCCCTCTCTGGCAGACCTGTAGAGTTTGCTCACCCTTTTTTGCTCTCTCACCAGTTTGCTCTCTCTTTTCACCGTAGGTCTCGCAAGAGTCATGCTGGTGAAGTCAAGCAACCACTGCCAGCTCTCTGCATGGGTTCATGATCCTTCCCCTCCTCCTTTGCACTGAGCACGCCTCTGCCACACAGCAAAATCTGGTTCAGTGCATCTAATGATGATTGATGGATTGCTTTTTTACTAAAATGTGAGATGAAAAATCTGATGTGCCGCCCTGTAACAAACTGGGTGTGGAAGACTTGAAAAAGTTAGAACACATCTTGGAAATAATTTATGACAAAGTACAAGTCGTAAACACTGCCATCATCGATGCAGAATACAGAGTGCTTTCTGGGTATGTGACATGCTTCATCCTACACATGAAAGAGCGAAGTGACACAGATGAGAGGTGCTGGAAATGCACTAAAAGTAATTGCACATGTCACTCTGTTTTTGTGAAAGCAATAACCAATCCCAATCTATTCCTCTGGCCTCAGTGCTGAACCTCTAATGATGAGATGTGCCCAAAATGAAGAAGGGATGCAAAAACAATTGTCAGGAGATAACAGGCTGCACTCAAGCAATTGCAGAAATTATGGAACTGGCAATGCATCTCCTGTCTCCAAACAAGAAGGCTGGCCAGAATTACACAGCTGGTGAGGTGGATCTGTACTCCAGCTACATTAATGAAGATGATAGAAATCCTCAACTCTAGCTATCCAGGACTAATGTCTGACCTGTCTGGAGATGGAAAAGCTCTGTATCATTCACTCATCTCTGGGAGTTATGAACAAAATGTATGACAGGTGACTTAATCCCAATTTGTATTTATATCCTGGTTTTCCTAACTGAACAATTCCACTGCCTTAAAATCAATAAGGAAAAAATATTACTGAGAATAAGGTGGAAAAATGTGAGCAACATTCAGTACAAAAATTTTGCCTCATCCTCTCTCTACAGCCTCACAAGCTGTCAAATCTCAGTTCTTTCTTGTAAACTGAGATTTCTAGATTTTTAGCTTTTTACAGGTATTTTGACATCCCTTCTGGAGACTTTGTAATAGTGTAAAATGAGGTAAGCCAAATCTGACAAGGAGGAGGCGAGGAATACTGGAAGGCAAGATATGAGCTAAAACCTGGGAAAAGAGCTTTTCCATGACCTCCCACTAATTTCTGACATCACTAGGCAATATTTAATGAGGTTATGAACAGAAGTTTGCAAATAAGCCACACAGTATTTTCCCGGTACCTGCCATTCATGTTACGCGATGAGAAATAGAGGAGTCATGCCTGTGACTACTAGAACACCCTCCATGTCCCTACTCAGTGTGGGAAAAAGCCTGAGCTAAACCTACCTGGATTCCTCCTGCAGTCTTCCCAGTTGTCTTAAACAGCCACAAAACTTTTGCTCCTCTTTCTGAACTCTGGAGTCACACGAAGCTTTGACTCTGAAGAGAATGAAAGGTGTTGTCTCAGGATTTCATGCAATAGTAGTCCAAATGTAGTGTATGTGTTAGAGCAATTGGGCACTTGTTTGTTCCCCTAAGTTGTTTACTTTATCTTTGCAGCTTGGTGGCAGGTTGCCACCTCTTGAGAGAACGTGCAGTTCTCTCTTTCAGCACGAAATTTCTGCAGCACAAAGTTAACAAAACATTCATCTGTTTAATCAATTTTTGTCACTTTTCAGCCATCTTGCTTCCTTAGGTGCCTTCTTTGATGTCCAACATGTCTCTTCTGACTCCTGAAACAACATTATTTCTCATGGAGAATTAGCTTAATCTGACAAAATCCATTTGACTTCCATTAAAATATTTCACGGGTTGAATATTTCAATAGTGTTCATGAGAGAGGTTACCAGAATTGTTTGTCATTATATACACTTTATTGACTTTAAGGTTACAATCATATAGAGGGTTGAGAATAACCCTGTTTGCTGGATTAGGCCAGAATGACTTCCCACCTTGTAAAGTGCACTTTCATTATACCTTATTTTGCACAACCACTTTTTCCTTTTGGAACAATCATTTTTTACATGAAGCCAGATTTTGCTTGACCTGGCTTATTTTTTCTAATTAATGGTATTTGTATTTAGACAGTAGAAATTCTGCAGATCTTTGTAATTTCTTTGCATCCCTTTGAAAGGAGCTGACGTTTTGTGGGGATTGGGATTTCTGGTACAGCAGTGTAGTAACAGACTGACAGCTAGCCCTCCGGTTAATGCTTTGCAATGAACCATACGAGCATTCATAGCTAGGGACAGGGACTACAAACATAATTTGTGGACCTGAGACCTATCATGACATGTGCATAGAAAATAAGTATCTGTTTCATTCAATCAAATGAAACAAAACATGCTCTTCTGAAAGTGTGTCACTCTTGTTCCATTTGTTTTATAATACCTTGTGCCAGGAGTAACGTGCAAAGCATATAGACAAGTCCCTCAGCAAGGCCCTTCCAAGGCTGGCTCAGGGGATATGGCTGCCTTGTGCTGTGACAAGCCACTACCAGTCACTCTGGCTCTGTTCTCCCTGATTTTGTCTGGGAGCTGGGCTGAAACCTTGCAGGTCCTCCCCGGACAACACGGGTGTCCATCATGGGCAGAGGGGGAGCAGAGGAGGTGAGCAGAGCACGTCTAGGCTGAATGCATGGACAGGGTAGGTGTGAGCCTGAAGCATAGGGCATCTCACATCTCAGAGAGCCGTGGGAACTGAAGGAACATCTATACCACAATATGAGCCCTTCTGGAGTAAAGTTACTCAGGAACAGGTTCCAGCCCTCCAGCAATATAAAATTGGCTTAGTGCCAAGGTGGGAAACAGATGGTTTGGAGTTCAGGAAGGCAATATACTGAGAGATTCAGCTGCTCCACTAATCCTCCCCATATCACCTCCTGGCTCTCTGAAACCTTCATGACACAGGGTGCACCCTCTTACCGAACCCCGGCCGCACTGCATTTTGCTGCTGTCATCGGTGGGCTCTGCATGATGTCTTTCACCTACTATCGTCAGCTCCAAGCCAGCCAGAACCACATTGCTCTGTAGCACAGGGAGATGTTGTAGGGAAGGGAGGTGAGGGGAGAGAAGTTGAAACTTTTAACTGAGATTAATCACAGTTCTAAAAACAGGCATTTACAGTGCTTCAAACTCTCACCCATGAACTCTGTTCGAACTAGGGCAGCAGCCCTGGAAGAGCAATTGACTTTAATTGAAGCTCCATTTGCCATTGTCCATCCCCTACGTGACACCGAGTCACCATGTATTATGCGCCTCGGAGATGTATGTTCCAAATTGAAGGAAAGGAGCAGATAAATAAGGCAAAATATTTAACGCTGTGAGTGGCATTGTCATTGACTAGCGGAAAAAGCTTTTCGCAAAAATTAGACTTGGTGTTACATTGTTTTTATGGTGGAAACACAGGCTGAGACAATAGCTCTATGATTCCTAAATGGAATAGATATGAACTTTGAAACTAAAAATAGGCCATGTCTATTTTTCCTGAAAACTGTAGAAAGCTCTTCAAGGATCATAGGCCAGCTTTCAAGCCAAAAAAAGAAAGCCTACAGTCAATTTTCCTAACAGAAGAGGCTTTTTATCTCTCTCTAGGAAACTCAAACTCTCAAATCAGAAGCCTTTGAACTGATTTTGTCTTTAATAGTAATTTAAATCCTGTCATTTTGGTGATGACCCATCCTCAAGGGAAAAAGCCATCTCTTCAATGGGCCAGCTGGTAAGGCACTCAAGCCCTTTCTGACTTCACATATTGGCAAGAAAAGAAGCCCATGTCAAAAGATGATAGAGGGAAGAAATCTCCTTCATCTCTGGGCAGTTGGATAGATGTATGTGCTGCTAATTTCTCAATAGGAAGGTGACTCAAGGAAAAACTGCTTGAAGGGAAAGAGCTCGTTCAGCTTCCTTTTGGACACTTTGGGTGTCTTGGTTTCTTTAGTGTAGTTCTTCACACATGAAACGTAACCCTCCCATGCAACCCTCACAAGCTGCAGAACAACCTCAAACATCAATCTGCACCTGTGTCTTCGAGCTGTAGGAGCACAGGCTCAGCACGCAGCTGAACAGGCATCTGCTGCCCTGAGTGAGGAAAAGGAGGAGGACTAAACTTCCTTCAGTTAATGGAATACAGCATCGTTATCTGAGGCCAGTCCATCCTACCTTTTTTAGGAGTGCCTTTATTCTTTCCAATACCAAAACCTGCAGGCATTTCCTGCAGAGGTGGGAAAAGCCATGGGCTTCCCCTGTACTCTTCAACACCTGTACTGACCTTGTCATGTAAGAGAAATGCAGTCAGTGGAGTTTGGTGAGACAACAACCACACATGTATATCTACTTCAGATTCACTGGGTTGTCCTGTAAGCTCTCCTGCAAGCTCAGGCCAGTTCCCAACACTTAAGACTATAGCACCACTTGAGAGGTCCTTAGGGATCCCACTTGCCTGCCTCCTTCTGGAGCTGCCATTCCAGAAAGGCACACACTTCCAGTAGTTCCCATGCCATACCCTCTAGATCCTTGAAGAAGTCTCAGTTATCCAAGGGCATTTCAAAGTTCATCAGGTGACTGACTGTAGGGAATTGAATCTCCCCTGCCTATAGCAGAACATACCTACATTTAGAGACCTGAAGTGACATGCCCACACAATGGACTGGAATCCCAGACCACCTGTGCCAGTAGCACCACCTGGGACATCACCACCCCTCTTGACCTGTGGAAAATGCAAGGTAATCTATCCCAAGCTACTATCAAGGTGCAGATCACAGAAAGTATTTCTCTTGGTGGACGAAAAGCCGAACATGAGGCAGCAGAGTGTGCTGGCAGCCCAGAAAGCCAAACATATTCTGGGCTGTATTAGGAGAAGTGTGGCCAGCAGGTCGCGGGAGGGGATTCTCCCCCTCTACTCTGCTTTTGTGAGACCCCACCTGCAGTGCTGCATCCAGCTGTGGAGCCCTCAACATCAGAAGGATATCGACCGGTTGGAGCAAGTCCAGAGGAGGCCACAAAGATGCTCAGAGGGCTGGAGCACCTCTGCTATGGGGACAGGCTGAGAGAGTTGGGCTTGGTCAGCCTGGAGAAGAGAAGGCTCCGGGGAGACCTTATAGCACCTTCCAGTACCTGAAGGGGGCCTACAAGGAGGCTGAGGGGGGGCTTTTTACAAGGGCCTGTAGTGACAGGACAAGGGGTAAAGGGTTTAAATTGAAAGAGAGGAGTTTTAGATTGGACATCAGGAAGAAGTTCTTCCCGGAGAGGGTAGTGAGGCACTGGAACAGGTTGCCCAGAGAAGCTGTGGATGCCCCATCCCTGGGAGTGTTCAAGGCCAGGCTGGATGAGGCTTTGAGCAACCTGGTCTAGTGGAAGGTGTCCCTGCCCATGGCAGGGGGGGTGGAACTAGATGGTCTTTAAGGTCCTTTCCAACCCAAACCATTCTATGATTCTATGATTCTATTACATGGAATCATAGAATTCCTACATGGTACATAGCCTTGAGGGTCAGAGACTGTCAGATGCAGCTTAGAATGTCTGATATCCAGATAGTTCTGCCAGAATGAATTTGCCCCCAGAAGACACCCATTGCATGATTCCAACCAAGATGACACTTGGTGAATACCATAAAGGTCCACCCCATACCCTAGATAGAGAAAAATACAATTGCCCATGAATAGATGCATAAGTTATCTGATGTGTCCAAGGATATTTTGTCTTATCATCAGGTGCTAGCCCAGAAGGTCAGAGGTTTCCCATATCTCATGTGTCCTATTCACCAGCTCCCTCCCTGCCAGGCTATTCCTGGATGCCTCAAATGACATTTAGACAGCTGAATTGAATTCCTGGTGTTTATAGAACATAGCTTGAAATTTCAAAACCAAATCATTGCTCACATGAGGCTTCTTCTTATTTCTAGTAATCAGGTTGCATTAAGAGAAACTATAGCTCTGCATTACAGTGTGCCATGTCATCGTTATCCTTCAAGATCATGTCTTTACACTGTGCCATGATTTCACTGCATTTATGAGAATGTGCCCAGACATGAGCATTAGGACCAGAGAATTATTTTTTTATGGTGACTTTTTAAAAACTTGAACAGTTTTTCAGGGTGCAAATCACATTCAGTCCTTTTTTTGGGTTGTTCTTTTTTTTTTTTAATATTCACAAAAACTGGTGAAAAAATAATTACTCTTTCTTTCATGGTTGAGTTTCATGGCTGGGCAGGAAAGTTACATGTCTTCTTCCAAAAATGTCTCTTTGACAAGGGAGCTAAATATGGGGAGCTAGTCATTAAAATAGTTTCGGTGCTCTACTTTTCAGACTGCAGACCCATTTTCTCAGTAGGGAAAAAAAGGAAAGTAAATGCTATCTTTCATTTAAAAAAGAGCACCTTTATAGCAGCATAATTGGGACATAAGCATAGGGTCAAATTTGTAGGAGGAGCAATCTCTATGACAAAAAGCAGTGCTTTAACAAAGGGATGCTGATTTTTCTCATCTGACCTTTGCATCCTTCTTGTGATAGCAATTGATGAAAATGTAGATGATTGCATGCAGACAACTCTTTAAAATTTACTCTTGCTTTTTCTATTTTGTAATGAATTCATCCTCAAAGACCCATTTTGTAAAGTGACTATAAGGATCTTTGGAAAAAATTGTGCTAATGCTTTTCAATGCCAAAACTTATGTGACACGGTATGCCTTTTTAAAAAGACTGGAATTAATATTCAGGACAATAAACTTTCTTTACTGTAATAATAAAACACATAGAACATTTTTTTTTCCTTATGGGAAAACATATAACTGTAGCAGTTTTAAATCAAGCTAAGAAGTAAGCACTTTTCTGCTTTCATGACAAGAGAGGCAATGTTGAACTGCAGCATTTATTTTAAGTTCATTTTCCATATAGTTGCTCCAAACAGAAGTCTTTTTTGATGTCTGGTCCATAACTAATGAATGCCCAAGACCCAGGTTCCCCCCTCACCTACTGAGCACCTGACCCTCATGCCTCACTCCAGTAAGAAGGCATGATGCACAAACAAGGACTAGACAGACCGCCTAAACTAGAGGCAAAAGACAGTCACACACTCTCCAGGAGCATCTGGTTTACATCTATTTACACTTACAATTCAACTGTGTTTTCTCATTTCTTATCATACGTTTTCAAGGAACAGTGGATCATATGAAGATCAGCACTGAAGAAAGCCGCATGGGTATCAGGTTCTCACTAAATACCTCCTATTCCTGAGCGCAGCAGAAGAGAAACCAGCCAAAGACAGCTGACACATGCACCTAACCAAATCTAGTTCCCTAGTCCCAATGTAATCTGGATTCAAGGCAGCATTGGGTGATGAAGCTCAGTCACTGATAGAGGAACTTCCTCCATGAAGAAAAGAAGGCTGGTGTCTGTTCTCATCCTTCTGGGACATTTGACATGGATACAATCTCAGGAGAAGGGATGGTGATCTAATGTAATAAGGTATAATAGACTGAGTATTTCTGATGGAGAATCATCTAATAGGTGCTCACAGAAGACTGAGCCCACACCTCGCTTGCAGAAATTTGAAATGGGTGGCTGGCTCTGTGACCCGACTTAGCAGACATATTCAGCCCCTGAGTAAACCAGTTGAACCAATTGAGCCCAACACCAGAAATAAGCAGGTGAGATACAGCTTTAACCACCATGAGATACAAACATTTCTAGTCACCAGATCAACCAAAAGCTGTGGCAAGGTCAGAGTAAGCAGGAGTCAAGCCCGAGTATAGTGTCTATGCCAGTAGTGGGCTGAGAAAAAACAATTATGAGTCTAACACCAGAGGGCAGTGTTATTTCTGTGCCCACTCAGTGATATGTTCATCCTGTTGATTAGGAAAGTTTGGTTTGTCCTCATTGATGCTAAATCCTTCCAGCTTGTTGTGGAACCCCAGCAGATCCTTCCAGACATCCTTTACCCACCTTCCTCTCTAAATCCTTCCAGCTTGTTGTGGAAAGCTATGGGAACCCGAGCAGATCCTTCCAGATATTCTTTACTCACCTTCCTCCAGACTGGAAAGTGTGTTAAACCAGAATGGGACTAAAATAAACAACAAAACAAGAAGGAGGGAGGGAGGCAGGCAGGCAGGAAGGCAGGCAGGAAGGCAGGAAGGCAGGAAGGCAGGCAGGCAGGAAGGAAGGAAGGAAG
>NW_010263578.1:9677-23734 GCF_000690775.1 Eurypyga helias | reverse complement strand
AGGAAGGAAGGAAGGAAGGAAGGAAGGAAGGGAAAGAAAATTTAGTCCAGTGTTACCATAAATTGTCCATGTTTCTGGATCCTGTTTCGGCTGGCTGAGAAGCAGAGGAGTTGATATGTCAGCTGGTAGACTGTGTCTCCCCATGCTACAAGGTCCCTATGTCCTGTTGCCTAAAGTAAAAATAAGGGAGACTTAATTAAGGTAATAATATATCAACTGCACATTACACTTCAGCAACACTGATCAGCAAATGAATTTCTGTACACTTGAAATAGTGCTTTTGATTTCTCTGCTGAGGCTTCATGATCTGAAAAAATGCCTTTGAAAATTCCTAGGATGAAGGCTGTGCCTGACAATTACATTCAAGGGGACAATACAACCATCTAGAAAAGGGGTCCAGCTTGTGGGTCCAGCTTGTCTTTGCATGCGGGAAAGACAATGTCATCTGGGGCTGAGTCAGGTAATGAAGTGAAGTACCTAATGAAGGTAGGGACCATTGCAATCCTGGCACATGGTTCTTCCAGGCAAAGCAGGTTGCTTTGACTCCGTCATCTCTATACATATAAATACATGTAAATATATGTTTATTTTTCTTTAAAATCCCTTCTGGAACAAGACATGTCACTGCATTAATTTCCATTCCCCAAGTGTGGAAAGGAAGAGAGAACAAACAACACATGACAGATGCTATTCATGTTGCACAAAGTGCTGTTGGAAGACATGCAGATACTAGGTGATGGTATCTATAAAAATCTCAATAGAATAGACTTCGCAGTAGATCTCACATGTAAGACACAAACTAACAAGAAAGATTGGTCAAGGCTTCCATTGCATTCACTGCCTGCTCCCGCTGACTTGGGGGTGGTGTTCCTATGCATGGAGGACATTCCTGTTCCAGGAATGCACCACCTGTGCAGGAAGACACAAATGGCACAGGACCCATGAGTGGTATTAGGAGTCTATTCTCTGGAGGAGATCAGTCACTGGGTTTCTCACATCCACCTGAAACAGGCTGACTTTGGGGGGAATGCTTTCCACACGTCTCTGGAGAATCAGACTCTTCTGGCTTCCCTGCAAGAATTTAGTTAGAAAGAAGCTTCCTTAAAGCCTCTGTTGAACACTTCTGTCCACCATATATTAGAAGCAAAACAGGATCTGTAGGGAGAGATAAGTCCTCTTACTAGGCAGCTGGAGAACACAGCAAAGCTTTCAGGCACACAGGCCACCTTTCCTACCCCAGACAGGAGCCACAAGCTTCACACAAAACACAGGCTGGAACCGACTGCTATAAGTTTAATATGCTGATGTTAATCAAGCAGATTTCAGAGTAAAGTTGGCTGGTACCTGCAGCACCACGGAGTAGTGTTAGCAAAGGATAGTAAGGTTAACCAAGTGAAATCCAGGTAATTATTACCTGAGGAACACTGAGACATTGTAGGGCAAGGGAGGAGGAAAACCATAATATGACATAGATCCCAAATCTTTTCAGTATCCAGCAAGATTTTGAATGCTATTATCATGGCTTGTATTTTGAAGATAACTTGCCATTACTATAAAGAGAAATGTGTTTAATGATTTTACTTTGTTGAGATGAAATAAATGCTTATAATGAAATAAATCCTCCAAGCCCAAGATACTGACTTTGTTTAATCTTCTTGCTGTCCCCCACATAGAATCAATAGGGCTGATCCTCTTTCCATTGAAGTCAACAGCAAAAACCTGTAACAGCTGCAGTAGGAAGAGGATTAGAGTCTGAATTAGGACAAGAACACTGCTCACTCACCTGTCCCAAACACTGCTCTTTCTGAAAAGTCAAATCCAATATAATTTAGAACAGTGGAGTTTTTCTTAAGGAATCTTTTATAACATTAATGGACAACCCTTCAAACAGCCATTGGGGATAAAATTTAATGCTGGTAGATATACAGCAGCAGTTTGGAAGCAGTAGATTAATGTTCTTGCTCTGCTATTTGACCTTCTTGTGGGTTTTGTTTGTTCATTTGTTTTTTAATTAGATTTTACTTTTTAACAAGGTGATGTTTATGACTGAGTCAAGTGAGAATGGATGTACACAAAAGCACAGCCATAATTCTCTCCTGCTAGCCCAATCTCTTGGAACACTCAATAAAATCACCTTTTCTCATCAATCCCAAATTGCTTCAGAGTCATGGACAGGAGCTGGGAAACATCCCTGAGTGCTGAGTTGGCACCTTCCCTCCTGCCTTGAATCTCATCAAATTATTTTTCTTTCCAAATCTCTATCTTTCTATCCTGAAAGAAATGTGAGGTTTGATAAGAGAGGTGAGCTTGATAAGTTTCATACTACAGCTGTGGACTGCTGAGGCTAGCAGCCTGCCAAGAGCGGCAAAAGCCTTGGAGTGATGTTGCCAAGTCCTGAAAAAATAGGCTGTGTTTTGCTGCTGGTTGTGGAGACAGAATTGTAAAGGTGTACTAGTTACCAACCAGGGGTAAATTTATCCTGAGAATAATAAGATTTGGAGTTGTCCACACGTCAGAGGAGACAAACCAACCCTGACCTCATTTTGTGGGTTCTCAGCCTGTTGCATGTTGTGGTTTTAAAATCTTGCAGATTCAAACCAATCTATTCTGAAACCTCCCAGTCCAGGCTGGATGGATACTAGAAGTCAAGGCAGTGGAAGCAGAGAGACTTTTCAGGACAGTAGGAAGAAATTTAAACCAACGTAAGAAGTCCAGTCAAAGCTGAGGCTAAAGAGTTTCTACCTAAAAGTGTATAAAAATTACAATAGAAAAATTGGAATTTTCCTTTCATTTCAGATGAGGTCATTGCATTTTCTCAGATCTCCTCTTTTCCCAGATGAATTAATTTGTTCATAAGTAAAAGATTTTCACTGAATATTGGCAATGTTTCTAAGTACATCACTGTCATTGCCAAAACTGAAATTTCTGAGCTGCAGCTTGGATACATCCTTTATGAGTTTCACATATTCTGCCTCAAAATATCTAGCATCTATAACTCAAGAAATGAGAGCCAAAACTGTATTTGATTATATTATGAATCGTTCAGAACACACAAAGCAAGACAGTATTACATATGATGACATGCTCTTTGGATATGGTTAGTGTATGCAAAACACCATATTGGATGCCAGGCAATTTTTCTAATACTATGGATGATAGAACCTGTTTGCAGTGTGAATCTACTTCAGTATTTTATTTGTGAGGAGGGACATGCTCCGAAGCTCTGAAGAAAATCTCATGCTGATCTACATCACAGAGCAGCCTCAGGATGTGTGAACTATATTCCTTATGGATGAGATGAAGCCGGTGGCACCTAATGATGTACAATTCACTCTCTACAGGATGGCCAGGTTGTAGAAGCAGGTTAGAGATGGGTCTTCTCCATAATAAAAAAAAAATAAAATAAAAAGGAAAACCAACTGGCTAGATCACTCTTCCATCAGGTTCAACTATTCATTGCCTCATATATATGTGTAAATGACTGTCAACAGAGAATTTCTGAGCCTAGAAGAGTAAGGGGAAATCTTGGTATGAATAGGAAGAAATGCAGAATTTCATCTCAGATGTATTCTTCTATTTATGCTTGTAGTGTTCAGACCCACACACCACAATCATGCCCTTAGTCCTGCTCATGTGACCACTTCATGGAGAGCAGAGCTGATTCAGGATCACATTCTGAGTCACAAATGGTTGGAGATTCGAGGGCAGCCAGGGGAAGCCGTACATTTTGCACTGTCCATGTGGTCTCCTCTAGGCATCTGCTTTTGTCTTCAGTCAGCAATGGGATAGCGAGGTAGGAAGAACTTGGGTCTGACTCAGCTTGACCATCCATGTTGCAGGACTTCCCAATGAACTCTGGATAATACATCACCCCAGACTGGTCATTCCACTCCTGGTACCATTACTACTGCCTCTTTTACCACACAAGTGGCATTAAAAATCTTTGATAACCTCAGGCATTCAATTTTTGACATCTCTGGCAAAAAACGCCTTGAACATGGGGCTGTTGTTTCATTGCTGATTTTGAAAGTTCATGCTCAAAATCACTCTGCTTATTGTCTGTCTTTCTTTGTTTCTAAAGGACCTACTACCACACTCAGGATCCTGAACTTTCCCCTTTCCATTAGGAGAAAGAACAAGCAAACAAAATTATCCACCATGTTTCTTTTTTTCACCCCAGGCATGTTTCAGAGTACTTTCATCACATTCGCCATTTCAGCTGATCAAACTCAACCTGCAGAAGTGACCATTCATTGTATCAAATGAATTTATGACAGTGAAGCACAGCCAGTATGCATTTTATCAGACATGTTTGCCCACAGATGCTTTCTCTTTTGTTCTTAAATAAATATTATCCATAAAGCTCCTTGTCCTCCTTTTCTTAAAAGCAGAATTTGGTACCTCAGAAACATTTCTTCCCTGCTGTCTTCTAGCAAGTTCTATGCTACCTTACAGTGGCTGAGAATCTGGACAGTATCCAACATTTTTGGAGCGTAGTACCACAAACTTCAATGAATCAAAAGAACCATAACTTTCAGAGAGAAAATAGCAACTCACTCAGTAAGTTCATTTTAGCGGGCAAAGAGGAAGACATGTCTTTTTGAGAAGATGGGAGGGTTAGTTTTGCCAAGGCTATGTCACCTGCATGTTTCTCAAGTTTGTATTTTATTATTTTGCTATTCCTAGGATTGTAAGTGTAATGTTTAATTCCTGGCAAAAATACCTATATTAATTGCAAGGCAAATCATTTATTGTAGGAAGAAGAGATAAGGAGTAATTCCAAATCAAAGAAAGTGTTTTTGTTAAACAAAATGTGTTAATTGTGGTCTTATTCACACACCTGTGTGACTGATCTTCAAGACAGTACATATGCATTGCTGTGCACTGCCAGAAATGCTCTTTTCAAATATGAGATATTTTTAAATTCAGTCATAAAAATATTTTAAATATATTATAAACATATTCTGTCTAAAAATAGTTACTTCTCTGAGAACAAGTTTCCTTAAACCTAATGGCAAAGTCTTGATTTAGTAGTCATGATTAGTCCAGAAGCTGCTAAAGGGTAAAATGTATTTGCACACACATTCATCCAGCCTTACAAGGAACAGACCTATTAATATTATAATTTGTACAAAGACAACTCTCAAGCAGAAGAAAGACAAAAATAGAACAAAAGAATTGTTCTCTGCCAATTATTTCTCCTTCTGCTCATTTTAGTGTGAGAAAAAAGGCCAAACTTGTTCAGGAGCACACAAGGCTGAACACTGAAAAAGAAACAAACAAAAAACTAATGTTTTGTGAGGAAATTCTGTCCTGGAGATTTGGAAAAGAAACCTCCCAGACTTACATATAGGAGATTCCATTTCTTTAGACACCTGAACACTATGATTGAGGTACGTTACAATTAACACACCCCTCTAAAAAGCTTGTGGTGCAGCAGCAGGATGGGTTTGTCTGTATACTCCTGTCAGACTCCAAGTCATCCCACACTCCTGCTCTCTGCATGCCAGGGGACCCCTTCCCACTGCCCAGGGCTTCCCTGGAAACCCACTGCTAACAGGAGCTCTGTTACAGAAAGCAAGCCACAGCAGAGACCTTTGTTCCAGCCCACACACACCATGGAAAGAAGTCCGATGTGTCAAGCATCTCCTCTTCACCTCTGTCCCCAAAGCAGCCCGAAATTTCCAAGAGCCCTTATGAGATGCTAGGATCTTTGTTTGCAAAAACGGAGAGTTGCAGAAAAGGAGGTCCTCTCCTTGGACCTCTGTGGGGTACAGTCTGGCCTCTGCTCACTGCAACCATCATTTTCATTTGCTTTAGGAAACTCTCCCTGATCAATACCAGGAAGGTCTGACTAGAGTCAGAATGAGCACAGCAAGCTGACTTGGAAAGAGCCTTCAGATTTCTGAGATAATCAATAGGAATAAACAGCCTTGGGCCATAAAGATAAGATTAAAGTTGCACAATATAGTGAATAGGACGCAAAGGCAAAGAGATTTATGGAGCCTCCCAGCCACAGCTCACTCCATCCACATGTGCAAGTCGAGTCTTGTCTTCCAAAGCAGTTTTCTACTTTATGCCATTCCCACTGACCTCAATATCTAAACTCCCTGTGAGTGTTCTCTGTCTCATGGCAATACGCAACATAACTCAGTAACTAGGTGGAATTGTTCTGTATTTACAGCAGCAGAGGACCCCATCTCCCAGTGCACTGATGCACAGAGTTGGGTTGTTAGAACTATATAGTTTCTGATGGGACTTTCAAGTACTTAAAGCCAAGTGTGCAATTAAATGATTCACTGAACTGTCACCTCTCTGCCAGTCAACTTTGACACTGTAGGGCAGGGATGCACGTAAAATGCTTACAACAAAGATGTTTTACCTCCTCAACCTCTGTGTAAAGGGAAGTGTTCCTACAGGTATTTTTCCTACCGTAATTATGATCAGGGCTATACTTAAATAACTCACTGGGGATTCAAGTGTGTGCACGTAATACAAAACACATTGATGACACGAATGGATGAGGAGGGGAGAGCAGAAACTATAGAGCAAAGAACTGCCACTAGGCACAGAGGTGCAGGCATTTCTAGGATTGTGACAGAAGGGGTGGGATGGGAAACTATGCAAAATAATTACATCTATGCCATGCTCAAAGATGTTTCTGTCACTAGATTCAAGACAGGTTCATTTCCCATTCTGCAGCATTTACTACTTTGCTGTGGCATTTCTTGTTCTGAGGTATTTTTACCCAAGTTTCATCAACAACATTTCAAGGAGAATGGTAAACAAAACTTAGCACTGAGCTCTACAGCATTCAGTGTTTCACTCAAAGACTTATGACAAGGGGAATATTTATTCATGCTAAAAATATAAGATCGGTCCCCATAATAAGTTTAATAAAAGGACTGTGTGAAATATAGTGTCTACACGTTTGATCCGAATGTGCAAAAAAGAAGATGCAGCAAAGAGGAGAATTTTATTGTAACGCTGCCTTTTATCAACGAGAAAGAAATAAACAGACACTAAAATACTTATCATCTAGCTTTTTGTAGCTAAAGGTGAGATGTCTAAATCTCAGCTAGTCACCTGGAACTGATGGAGATGCACAGTCTCCACAAGAATGAGCCACCTCATGCCGAGGTATGCATGGATAGGGTATATCCCCAGCCAAACAGCTTCTTTTACATACAAACCTTAGCTCACACTGGGGATTGCCTACCTCTTTCCATTGGAAATAGGGAGAAATTACAAGGTAGATTCTGTTTTGAAATTGGTTATTTTCTTTTGTTCCATTTGCCATGTGAAATTCCTTTCTCTTGTGGATCAACCTGATCTGATTTAACATCATCTGGGTCAGATGGTTGTTTTAGGATAGCCTTAAAAAATTAAGCAAGTGCAGTTCCTATATGGGAGTCACCATTTTGGAAGCATTTTCACAAAGATGATAGGTGTGGGGAAGACCATGACTCTGTACCTGCTGCCACAGACCAACTACAGGGAGCACTAAAAATCCAACAAAGAGAAAGCAGGCAGATGTGTCCTGGAGCTGCTGTTGTACAGTCTTCTCGGCTTCAACTGGATAATGTCCTGCTTTCTGCTGACAGCACTGACATACCCCAGAGAAGTGCCCCAGTTACTTTCCAGTAGCTTTGGTAGGTAATGTCAATAGGTACCCATACCTCCTTCTGAAATATGAATGAGTTATTTGGGTATTTAAATCTGCAGTTAGGATCCTAAGTGCAATCACCTGTCTTAGAAAAATTCCAGTATTGATTTTAGCATTTTATTTATTCATATGTGGCAATGATTTTCCTGTTAGTTCAATGCAAGTGTGTCTTCAGGATGTAGGCTTGTCAGGCTGACTCCCTCATCTGTAACACCGAAGCAGAAAATGTGCAAATGTAGAGATAAGCAGCAGACAACAGAGATAAGAAGCACCAAGCGTCCTCTGAAACTTCAGGGTCAGTAAAAATAAAGCAAATGTAAATATTTAAAAGGATGTCCAAATATAGCACTATCTCATTTGTAACTATTATGTGTAAGTGATAAGGGTGATATTTAAACCAGAACAAAGAATGAAAATTTCACGAGCACCAGCCCATGTGAATACGTTTTGTTAAATTTAATTTACTTCAGTATTAAAAACTGCCTTTAAAAAGGATGTAAAATACCATTGATCTGAATGTGGAAACTCTTTCATTTAATTCATTTTAATTGTTGTTTTGATACTGAAGGAAATAGGATTGTGGAAATTGGCAACGCATGGAGAAAAATTCTTAAAACAGAATACAGTTATCCAAAGGATTTAACCACGGAAGTGCAACATTAGTCCTGAAAATCTTTCCAAGAAAATAAGAATTCTCTTTTGCTGTTTATTTTTTTTAATGCAGTCCCAAAAATATATACAATTAGACAGAAACCTTATGTGGTGATTTTTGTACTTACTACTCTAAAAGGTTTGCTGCAGTCCATCCAGAAATTACAGAATTGCTCCATGAAATTGAATGCTTGTGTAATGCTAGAGGGCTTAATGTCTGTTAGTTTTATGTATCTTCAAATTTACCAGATTATAAGGTGCCAGTCTCACCACAGGCACTGCTAAGCAGTCCATAAATATCAGATGCACTTGGATGTTGTTGTGAGTCTTCAGAGTGTTAAGTTTACACCAATACTTAGCAAAAAAATCTGACTGTATACCAGAAAAAAAAAATGTTCATTTCTTTAGGATTACCAACAGCTACTTCTAATCACCATCAAAAGAGAGGGTGATCATGGGTTTCCCACCTGTGCTTTTTTTCCTGCTTTTTATTGCATTGGAAGTTCAGGACAGACTTGGTTTACAATTTGTCACGGAAATATAATTCCATATCTGTTTTCATAACGTTTGACAGCTCTTGCCATCAAGGAAAAGACACTGGCAGAACTAAATACTGCTTTTCTCTATGAATGCCAGGATTATCTTTAAAAGAGGAAAAGACATTGAATTTGTGATCTGAACAACAAAAGTCGAAGAAGTCTTCTGAGAATCTGCAGAATCACAGAAGTCTGGGTAAAAGAGACTGATGTTTCCTGCTTATCCCAGTGCGGGTGTGGATTTCTTCTCCCATTTCAAGAATGGTTCAGGCCATCACATGTTCAAGTTTTTGGGGGACAGCTTTCATCAGCTTCAATTTTCACAATTCAGGATTCACATCATATTCACACCCATGTTTGTTTATCCCTGCTCTTCTCACATGAGGATGAGGTAAGTGTTCAACCCAGCATTTCATGGGTTTACTCACTTATTGTAACTAAATTATGAAGCACTTTGACTGAAATAATTCAAATTTCCACGGAACAAGGGAGGAGAAATTTGTTGGCTTGATTTGCATTTGGTAAGGTGAAATCTGGGTTACACTCCATTTACCAGTAAATTTTTTTAGTGGAAGAGGCACAGATCCATCCTCCCCAGGCAGAGACAAGGAGGGAGCACAAAGATTGTGTCTTATTATGTAGGATAATCACTGGAGGTAATTCAAAATTTAAACTCATATTAAAAATACAGCATTGTTTGCACATTAATGAAAATTATTGAGGAGGCCTCCAGGGTGGTGTGCAGCTGATACGCATGGAATCCCTTCCACAATGGTTCCCTAAGCAACATAACCTGCAACCTTGGAAAACACACGGAGGGTGGAACGGAGTGGAGATTCCGTGGTCAGGCTCTGTGAAAATGGTGCAGGGGTGGGAACTTAGTGATACTTTGAACACTGACAAGCTGTACTTTTGCTACCCTGAGCCAACAGTCTGCCATATTTTGATGAACCGCTGTTCTTGTGCAAACTTCGTTCATTATAATGTCATTATAATACCAAAACACGCCTCCATCCCAATGGCTACCTGCCTCCAAGGTGAGACCACTCCTCACTGAGCGTACGCTCTGGATTTTAGGTAACTTGTACCTTTAAACTGAAGAGAGAAAACTTTACACCAATCCTAACAAAGGTATGTATGACTGCGGCCACTCAAGCTCCACCTTGAAGATAAAAAATAATATAAAACCAGCTTAAGAAAGGGGGATGTTAGGGAAGATACCATTGTGGACAAGTCAGGGAAGACACCATCGTGGACCTCTGACTTCTGGGATCAGTCAACGGGCTGAGCCTTTCTTCGCCCCCATAGGGATGCCTTTGGGTAAGATTAGAAACTTAGAAATCTCTATAGAGTTGCTTTTAACTTAGCACTTCGGTAATTTTTAATCTTAACATTTGTGTATACACGCCTTATAGACAGTGTATCCATCACCGGCAATCCACAAAGAACCTGTACCATTGCTTTAAATAAACTGCACTGTTTCATGTATCCAGTCGCACCGTTTCTCACTGGGCGCCGTGTCAGCCCATAGATAGTGGTCGGATGGGAATAGAGCACTCTGCTGAGTGAATCCGAGATACTGGACTCGTAGGGTCAATTTGGGCATTATTCAGGTTTTAAACCTAGCCACCCCCAGCCCCTCTAATATCTGAGTATAAGCTGGAAAGCAAGGGGGTATATCTCCTGCCAAATTACTACTCTTAACGCAATACCTTCTCACAATCTTTCTGACATGTCCCACCATCCCTTTACTTGATGCTTGGCATGGACCTGGTGCACAGAGAGGGCACAGGACTCCTCTGGCAGAGGGAGAGACCACACACACACAGAGTGAGTCTTGGAACCCTCAAGTTGTGGAGTTCAGTGGAGAAGAAAGGGACCACAATCACTTGATGGACCAGCTGCTTTGTGCAGACCTGACACAGAGGTTTTGTTAGTGTAAGTTATCCATTAAGGACTTTAGATCTTTTTGTTTGTTTGTTTATTTTAACCCTACATACATTAATAGGATTCTTCTCATTCCATTTCAGCTGTCTACAGTTCATGCATGTAGCCTGACACATGGCTAACACACACACACATGTAAAGCTTGAATGAGGATGGAGAAATAAAGGCAAGTAGCTAGGGGAAAAATTGGCAATTTTTAAGAAAAATAATAAACTGTAAAGCTCTTCTCAGACTCCACGTTCATCCAGTGTCACTGACCACATTCACTGTCTCTTCCTCCCACTTTTCCAACCTTTATGCCTAGGAAAAAAAATTACTACTTGGCTCTCACCTCAGCCAATGGAGGCAATGTGTCTATAGGCTTTACACGTAGGCTCTGCATGTTGACATCTTCCAGCAGAATCTGCCCTCACAGTAGCTCTCTGTGTACATCCCTCCTTTGCAGCACCTCCCTTGACCATTATCCTTCCAACCATAAATTGCTCTAAGACCACTAACCTCACTCGGAACAGCACCCTTTGGCATTTCTCCCACACAGTGGAGAAGTGGCAGACCAAAGCTGACCTCTCAGTTTTCAAACAAGTGCTGAGCACAACGACTCTCAGAGCTAATCCTGGGTGCAAGTTGTAAATTGTGTGGGAAGACCGTGTAAATAACTACTTCTTGGGTAAGCTGTCTGTACAAACAGAGCCACCGAGAAGGAAAAGAACATGATATTTCTGTTTTAAAAGGAGCCCAAATATTTTCAAGGGGGACCTGGAAAATTCTGGCCAATTAGTTTCATGAAAAGTTCTTCCCCTTCACAACTACTCCAAAACCTCCGTGGACTGAATGAAGGCAGCCTGGGAGAGCAGCGGCTGTGCTGAAAACTCCAATTATTCCAAACCCAAGTTAACTGCAGCCGTTTCTTTACAAAGGGCTCTGAAAGGCTCAGAGCACACACCATCCACCCCCGCAGCACATTCAGGCTTCACAAGGAGAGCGTGTGTCTCTAAAAGGCAATAGGGACCAGCCCTGTCCCTTCAGAGGAATAGAGCACAATTTGGTTCCATGTTAATGGGCAGATGGCATGATATCCATATTTTTCACTGAAAAAGGGAAATGTGGGGTCTCCAACATATATTTCACTCTTCCCTGTGTACAGCCACATTGATACAAATGTCAAAGGTACAAAGGTACAAAGGTACAAATGTCATTTGCTTTTGGGAGGAAACCAGGACTTGCTGTGTGTCCTCAGAAGCTTTCACATTTTTCCTCTGAAAACTCTGCAACTTTTTTGTTTCCTAATGAGAGGAAGGCATTGCAATTCTGAGCCAGAAAACAACATGAGATTTCCTCTTCCAATATAGCCAACAGCAAGTTTAAGAAACACAGCAGTTTCATGCCCTGTGGAGTTAATAAAGGCTTGTTTCGCAGAGCTTTGCATCATCTTCAGAGCTATCCCAGCTTCCTCTCGTCCCCTGCATGGCACTGCTCCCACAGAACTCTTCTGTCAGGATGGTTCTTTGCAGAATTTGGCCTGGGTTAGGAGCAAAAGTTTAAAGAAAATAATGGAAACCTTGGAAGTTACAGATTTGGGTGGGTGTTGATTTACGGGTGTTGCTTTGGATCACAGCCATAGCTACCTGATAAGACAAAACAGAGAAGCAGTTTGTTTACAGTCATAAAGCTGTTACCATTTATTTTCTGTATAATTATCTGCGTTTTGAAATTCACAGATGGAGTCTCTAAATTTGAGTTTCTAGAGGTCCTGGGGATTCCCAGATTGTAAAAGATCTGTTCATGTCAAATTGTTACCAGCATCATGCTGTGGACTCTGCTGGGAATCAGCTTTGACAGTTTATCAATATTGTGAAACTAAGGAAGGATCCCCTGCTGTCTGGCATCCTTCCATCGGGCAAGCTCCAGGAGTCAACGATTTAAATTAAGTGCTGGCTGCTTTCTCTTTCCAGTGCATGCATCTTTCAGAGGCCCCTACTTGCTCTACAGGGTTCACCACGTCCTCCTCCATCCAAGGAAGAATATTTGTAGTGACTGTTCCAGACTCTGCCTCTCTCATCACCTCAGCTCACTCCAGTATTTTCAGTCGAAGTGTCCCTTTGACTGTTTTCAACAGGGTCTCAAGACTAAAGAACATGTCACAACATGCTACCACAGACTGGTGTCAAAAATGTCCCAGCAGGATCCAGCTGCCTGAATCCGAAAGGCCCAAGTCACAGCTTCCCATTGTGTGTTCTCTAATAAGCTCCTTAGACAGAACCTGATAACACACAGGGTACAACTATCATGCATTTTCCTATGGGTTACCGTCTTCCATCATGTCTCTAGGCATTAGCAATCTCAACGTACGTCCCAGTTCATGCAAAACATCTTTGAATGGCATATCTGGACATTTCCCACTGTGTTTTCTTACTGCACAACATCAACGTGCAAAGCACAAAAGCTTGGATAGGCTTTTGTTAGTCCTTTGAAAGACTGCAGACCTCCTGCCTGCTAGTCTGTCCTCTGAATGCTTTGCCACAAGACTTGCAAGCTTCCTTTTAGTCCATTTCCATGGCTACTGATATTCTACTGAATAGTTTTCAGACCTGGCTGAGCCAGGTATCCAACCTTGGAACCTCTTCATCCTATTCACTAGAAAATACATAAAAAAGGGGCCAGTGCAGAATGCCTTGTGTATCACCCTATTTTGGCCACTGGATAGACCTAACATCCGTATGGGAATTCACATCATAACACCTCTGTTTTGCAAAATAGCAATTGGCTTTCAGAAAAAAAAACATACTTCTTTGCTTCAGATGGCAAGTGATGTAGAAATGTTTCTATGGGGATGTACCACTCCTGCTCTTTAGACTAACACTTATTTTGGCTATGCTGTTTCCACTTCATGCTGTTCTTCCCATTCTGTCGTGTTGGTCAGAGTTGCTGACAGATGGATTGATGTGTTCGTTCCCAAATTATCAGAAAGATTCCTCTGTGACATATTCCTGGGGAAATGATGCGACGTAGATGCAGACCAGGGTACTACAAACATTAAAAATGCTTCTGCTTACCTGAAAAGAGGAAACAGTATGGGATATGGGGTAAACATTCTGCTGTTTTCTGAGCTTCTGAACTGCCAGAAACAACACACGATAAATTTTGACATTTCTGATAAACCAGGGCATTAATAATAGGCAAAGACTAAGGAAACTGCCTTCAGATTAAAATACTGGAAGGCTCCCAGTGGATGTGTGATGAAGACTTTGCTGAAACGC
>NW_010263578.1:0-9654 GCF_000690775.1 Eurypyga helias | reverse complement strand
AGATAATATCAAAGTAATAAATTAAAGATGCATTTCGTATTCTCCACTGCCTGCCTAATAAGATAAATCACTTTAAAGGTCTTTATTTGCAAATCCCACGACTGGCCTGTAACTTTATCCCATTACTTTCCTTTCCACTGGGAGTTGCACCAGGCCTTAAAGTTTAGCTTTGGCAGAGAGGTGCCAGCTCAGGTTTGGTGGCTGCTGGAAAGACTCTTCTGGACATCAAAAACCTCTCCTAGGAAACTATGTCACTTATACTCATTGTTGAGAGGATATTGAACTGCTAATTGAATAAAAATTCTTCATACTTCCAGAGCTATTTATGAAATAAGTGGAAAAAAGAGAAAGAGTTGTGTAGCAGTAAAAGGTGAATTTTTCACTTTCATATTTTTTCTTTCTTATTACTTTTCAAAACTCAGCATTCTTCCTTGATCTATAAATTCATAGCAAAAACTGGGGGGGAAGATGAACTCTTCCCATCTGCATTTCAGAATGCTTATAGTCTTCCACAAATACCTTTTTAAAGTAAGAAGATGCTAAGAGTGACAAGTTGTTATCTCTATTCAAAGCAAAGGTGAAAACAATAGTTATACTACTTCATGCATGCTGTGTATCTGCAAAGCACTGCAAAATAATCCATCATTATTACTTTTATTGCCTCAACAGTGGTAAGAAATAGGTTGCATTGTCATTGTTTTAGCAAGTGCAGGGGGTTTACTCCTAGATTTCAGTCGCTTCTGTGTAATTTAAATTAAATGTTAATTTAGGTATTACAGAAAGTACAGAAGGTACTGAGTACAACATTAAATTTTTGTGAAGAAAGAAATCTGTATTCTGTTTCTAGATACATTACCCAGTTGTCCCTTGTGTAAACTGCACAAGGCAGAGACAAGCACAAACACAAAAATTATGGAACAGGACACATTTAGATGAATTACTGTTTGGAAACCTCCTTCCATCTGCGATTCGGATGCTTTAGAAGTGAATACAACAGTCATAAGATTCCAAAGGGAAGTGAGAATGATGGAAGGGTTGGAAACGAATTCATTTTAGCTTCATTATACAACTCTCAGACAGTTTCTGAAGAAAAACAGATCAATCAGCAAGCTGCAAATGGAAATGTATGTATTTACAATCTTACAAATAAACAGTTAAGAGATGCTGCGTAAGTATTTGCTAAAGGTTATTGGAAATTACCAATATTTCAACTGAGAGGGAGGAAAATAGAAAAAATAATTTACAGAATGCTTTCTCCAGTTTCTCTAATGCCCAAATCCTGACAGCTCAGACAATAGTGTCAGTATCTGTTACACAATTAATGAAACAGCCTAAACACCAAAACTGAGAATGTTTAGCTAGGACAATGATTCTACTTTGTGAGTGAGTAGTAGACACCTCAAAGCATCAGTGCACAAACCAAAAAGATGTGGCAATGTTACTGCCATCTTCTCACCTATTGCTAAAAGCTTGTAATTACATCAATGGCACTGAAAAACAATCAGCTGGTAATACCAGCCTTGAGGAAACTGAATTCATGAGCCATTTCCTATGAAGCTGAGAATTTGGTTTGAGAAGCCTGGGATTTTCTGAAAAATAATGAACCTCTAGTTTCCAGCATTTTCATTAACACATGTGTGTTATCCAGCACATCCATATGATTGTAAAACTCCTGGGACTATTGCTATTACTTCTTAACATCTCAGCCCTGGGATGTGGCCACACAGTGGGCTGTAAGTGGTGGCAGATATTTTATCTTCCCAACTGAAGGTTCTTCTATGATGATCGGCCGCTGTCCTTTACACCAGCACAAGGTTTGATCAGTTCACTAGGTGTGATTTGACTTCTGCTATAAAGGGTGAGTTTCAGCTCCCCAACTTTGAGAGCATTAGGCTCTGAAGGGAGAGTCAGCTTTCAAACAGATGCCACCACGGCTAACTGGGAAGGTCCCTAGGAGGACCAGCTTCCCTGCTTTAGCTCTCAGTAAGATGCCTCAGGCTCAGAAAGATGGGCCCGGGCTTCCATGTTTGCAAATGTAGTTAAAAGAGGAGAGGCTCTTCCCAGCTTTCCCAAAATGGAGGTTGTAGCAAGGTGGGTATTAGTCTCTTCTCCCAAGTGGCAAGCAATAGGAAAATGGGAAATGACCTCAAGTTATGCCAGGGGAGGTTTAGATTGGATATTAAGAAAAATGTCTTCACCAAAAGGGTTGTCAGGCACTGGAACGGGCTGCCCAGGGAAGTGGCTGAGTCACCATCCTTGGAGGGATTTAAAAGATGTGTAGATGTGGTGCTTAGGGACATGGGTTAGTGGTGGACTTGGCAGTGCCAGGTTAACAGTGGACTTGATGATCTTAAAGGTCTTTTCCAACCTAAAAGATTCTATGATTATAAATATCAGACTTCACATGAAACCAAATACTGAAGTCCTGTCATAAGTCCCCCATCAAAACATACCTATTGAACACATGTTCATGTCATTTAATGTCAAGCATAACCTCACGTCCCACCGAAGTAGGCACTGCCAATATATCTATTTAATACAAAGCACACACTTCACTACTGTCCTGAACTGGGACATGTTCCTGCACATGCCAGAGTTTTCCTGGGTAGAATCTTCTAATTACAAATAATCTTTGACCTTAGTGCAAGTGCAAGCAGGAACTTCAAGGCAGTCTTACAGAACCTGCTGCACAGATTACATGGTTTCTGTGAGATTACAGGATTTCCCGTTCAGCTGGAAAATTTATAGTAAACTCGTGTCCTGACAATCTAAAGGCAAATCTGCACTAAAAATATCTGTCTGAAATCAAAGCATCTAGGAGTATAGAGAGTACAGAAGATTTTAAGCTGCTCCCTGGAAAAGCATTTTTATCTGATGCTTTACCTGGTGATTTTGACACTGTCTAAACAAAGCACTTACTGGAGTTCAGTTACAGATGGATTCTCTACCTGTTCCAGAAGTTGGAAATAGCATATAACTGTCGTTGTTCAACATAAACACAAAAAAAATCTACATTAAAGCAAGAAGAAATTTTTTTCTAGTATGTGTTCAGGTCTTACTTTGTTTTGCTGTACTCTCTGAGCTCACTTGTATTCAGTATTTCTGTAATATGTATTCACAGAGCAGCTTGTCCATCAAATTGATTCATGACACAGAAAATATTATCAAGTGATAATTTTCTATGCTTAAAAAATACCCTGTCAAGGACCCAAGCCAAAGCCTCACTCTTGGCAAAGAGAGTCTTGCTATTTTTATCAATGGACTTTAAACTGACCTCTTAGTTTATTCATCTGGAGGGAGACCTATGGCTAGTGTGAAAAAGTACAGGTCTAGCCCTGAAAGGGACTTTAAGACTTGTTCACATATAAAATTTACACAGACTTTTCCTTCAGAAATGGTCTGTTGATTAGAACGCACCGAGACAACATTCAGCTGCTCAGTCCTACTCCTGTATAGCAGAAAAAGGCACAAAGTTTTCACCAGCAGATCATAGGATTACAACCTTAGTACAAAAAGCACCCTACAATGACAAGGATCAAAGGGAATACTCATTGACTTTGCTGGCGAAATCTCCTCCTACCCACAAATGAAATACAGTACAAGCTGAAACAGGACAAGTTCGTATTCTCTGAACATAAACCCAGGACACATGCTAAGCGATTTTTTGGCTATTTACAGACTATCTCAAAGAAAAGGAATTGTAAGAGGACTCACTTTTATTCACTTTTACCTTGCAGACAGCAATGTTAAGACATCCCAGATTTTTGAGCTTGCAACTCTTCAGCCTCAGAACTGATTCCTTCTGCTGCCTGCCAACAACATTCACAAGTCATCTCTGACCTAACATGTAAGGCAGTTATACCCCAGGGTACTGAACTTTGGCTTGATCTCAAGGTTAATGAGTTCAAATTCTGGTGTCATTTTGGGCAAGTTTGTTCCACTCCCAGGCAGCAGCAAAGACTGCTGCATCAGGCTTAATGCAAGGCAGCAGTGCAGTTTCAGGTAAGTCATTATCATCAAATACCTGCCGCAGGCTCTGACAACTTTAAAACCAACTGTCTGCCACGATTGCCTGAGGAATTATTACTTTCTGTCCTATTTAGTAGGTATCTGGGGTATCCCTATGTATCTGGCACTGCCTCTCTGGTAAGGAAACCTCTCCAAAAGAAATGAAAACTGTTCTACATTTTCACAAATGTAAAAAGTAGGCGACAATGCAGTTAAGCACAGGATATAAAAGCATACTAGGTAAAGGATATCTTTCTCCTTGTACACACACACCTGCTGGCAACTGACAATGCCAGTTTGCTGAGGGAACTTTTTCTTCTATTTCTGATTATCTTTAGCTAAGGAGATTCACAAGGATTACTTTCTAAGATTAAAAAATTTGCTTCCTTCTACACAGCCCAATTCCAGTCACTTAATTTAAAAACTGAGCAAGAAAACCATCCCAGTTAAAATATAGAATTTGCATAGTCAAAGCAATTACTCTCTTAGAGATTATGACAGTTTTGAGGCAGACAGACAAGAACAGTGCACACTGATGCCTTTGTGCAGTCATCTGTTTCAAACCACAGGTATATTGTGACATTTTGCACCAAGGTTTTCACCTGCAGGCACCTTCTCCTGCCTATCAGTTCTTGTGTGATAAAGATATGCTAACAGACACCTTAAGAATCTTCTTCTCAACACAGTAAACTCATGAGGTAATGTTAATCAATTAAATTATTCAAAACCAGGTCTGGGTGATGCTCTGTAAGTCATGTTACTCAACACCTCCCTCTGATCCCACATATGCATCACCAGGAAAACCTCTGTTATAGGCACTGGCTTGAACAATCTGTAATACTATCCAAAGAAAATACATATTCCCAGAGTGGTTCACATGTGAGTCTCCTTTTTGCTAGTTAACCTGATTAGTTCCTATCCTACCACCCAGTTAGCGAGAAGAATGCTCACTACTCTAGTTGTATCGATCATTTAAACACTGTAAATAATTGTCATGTCTGATCCCTGAACTTTTCTGGAAAAAGGACAATTCCTTCAAGCTTTTCTTATACAATCCAAAGTTTTTTATCATTCTTGTTCCTATTTTCTCTGTCTCCTACGTATTCTCATTCTACTTTACAGATCGGTACCAGTACTCCCAGTGAGGTCTCACCACCACTGTGGAGAAACATACATTTATTTCCATGTGCTATGCACATTACACTGTTGCTAATACATCCCCAGAAAGGATCCAGCTTATACTCTGCTCCAACTCTCAAATGCTTTTTCACAGTACAGCTGCACTGGCAGATATGTCTCATTTTATAGCTGTGTTTTACATTTTTCTTTCCTAGCCATAGTTCTTTGCTCTTACCTTGGTTGAACTCCATCCTGTTGATTTTGGATCACTTCTCCAATATATCTAGCTTATTTTGAATTAAAATCCTGCCCATCAAAGTGCTTTCAATTCTTAACCGTTTTGTTTTATTTGAAAATATTATAAGCATTTGTCAAATTCCATCCTTTAAGTCATTAGTGTCTATACTGAGTAAAGCAGACCTACCTCTGCAGGACTCCACTTAAAATGTGCCGCTAATGTAAGATGGAATCATTCTTAACAGTTTCTAGATAAATTTTAATGTAATTATTCACCTAACTCTACATTGTTTCATCGGGATCATATTTCCCTAACTTGCTTATGCAAGACAGTGTCAAAAGTCATGCTCGGGTCAAGATATATCACACCTTTTACTTGCCTTTAATCAGCCAAATAGATGGTTTGACACAAGTTGTTCTTGACCAATCCAAAATAGCTGGAACATATAACTAAATCGTTCTCTGCGTTAGCCTGTAGACTACTTTATTCACTAGATCCTCCTTTTTCTCCTTCTTAAGAGATCTATGCAATGTCCTTCACCTGCCCTCTGGACCACCCTTTGTCAGGATCTCTGGGAAGTGCTCGCAGGTGGGTCAGAAATTGCTGCAACTACTCCCTAAGTATCCTTGGGAGAGCTCCTTTGGGACCAGTCAACCAAAATGCCTCCAATCTGCTTCAATATGAATATTCTTCACCATAATCTTTTATTTTTTTTCTGGTGTAAACATGTATCCCTGTGTTAAAACTCATGGCATTAAGTATTCACTCACAGTAAACCTCTCAGGGAAAAACTAAATTAAAAAAAAAAAAAGGGAATTGAAGGCATTACTGTGAGTGGATACTTAATGTATGGATGTACTTGAGAACCTCATCTCAAATGGGCATTCGTGTAAGTACCTACCTTTCTTCAAAGCCTCTTGTTTTCAAATGCCTTTGCCTGGGCTCTGCACCCATACAACCAAAGGGCATGCTCCTTTCAGCAGTCATCTGGATACAGCCTGCTGAAGCTGAAGCTGTGGTAGATAGCTGTCAAAGCACAGGTGAAGCACAAAAAAACTACTTAAAATGAAGCTTTCCATGTAAATTCATATGAGCACAAACGGAGCTGCTAAGGCTCATATTTGAAAAATTAACCTATACCATAAGCTAGCAGAAATAGAAGCAATAGAGCCATTCTTTCTGGCTGGCCAGAAATACACATCTAAAATAGGAAAGGAAAGACATCAGTGGCACACAGTATGTTAATAGAATTATCATTTTCAGGCTAAGCCTACTACCTCTGCAGTTCATTCTGTCAGTCTCAAAATCTTATCTTCTTTAAATCATGCATTATGCAGTGGTTATCCAAGATTTAAGCACCTACAGTTCTGCTGATCAACAAGTTTTGAGTACTAGCACCATTCAAATGTTTTCCTACAGAATATTTTTTCCAGTGAAAAGATGTTTTGACAAAATGGAACCTTTCTGTAGGAACATATCACTTACAGTGTAATTTGATTTGGGAAAAAAAAAAGAAAATAAAAAGAAAAAAAAATCACACCTCTCAGGACATTCTGCCAGTCCAGTTCTTTCAACCCTTTTCAAAACAAAAGGTGTGAGTTTTCTGCTGAAATGAAATTTGAATTTTCAATGTCATTGTATTATAAAGCAAAAGTTACTGAAAGCATCTTAGTGTTATCACTGGACTTAAACACTCAAGCAGATTTCCAAATATTTCTTTATTATTTTCATGGGAAGTGTCAAAACCTGTCAGTTTTAATTTAAAACAAATTTTAACGTTTTGAAAATTCCTGCAAATATGAGAGTCCAGTTCTCCTCTACCTGTCTGTGGGACTGCCTCAGGTAGCGTTTCAATGGAAATACATTAAAAAGACATTCATGCACTCCAGAGTTTCAGTGTCCTCAGCAGACCAGTAGCCTCTCATTTCTGACATGCTCATTGTGCCATGCACTGCCTGCAATTTTGTTGGCCCTCAGAGGATCTTTGTTGTCAGTTGGGAATCTCAGGAAACTAAATGAGTCGTCTTCATTTGTGCTAAGCCAGACTCCACCTTCACATGCCTAGGACAATAAATTGTTAAAGGTATTTTAGTTTCTAAATTAAATTATTTACTTATTTTAATTTTATGCTGTTATTAATATTACCTTAATTACCCTTTGTCCTCTGAGCTAGATTCCATCTTCAAACATCTTTTGCTTCTTGCAAACAGGGTTATCAGCCACCAATGAACAGAAGAGCTCTGCGGAACATTGCACAGGGATGGATTTACACTGGGTTTGCAACTCACGAAGGAGTGAAATATCCCATGTTTGCCATGAAACTAAGTTAAGATTTGTAGACAAAGGAAAAATATTAATTCATCATAATAAGGAAACAGTCAAACCCATAATTGCATGTTAGAAACTGAATTCCAAGTGTAAGGGCAGAAAATAAAAAGTAGTCCTGTAGACTTTCTTTAACAATGATGTATTTCTTTAATTATTTCAGCATCTTAAGTAATTTATGAAACAAATAATACAGGCCCTATTCTCCAATCCACTTCTTAGCCAGGTTCCTGTAGACTTTTCCCAGCATCACATCTCTCTTATTGGTGTTGCTAAATGGCTGCCAGGACCAGCACGGAGCCAAAGAAATGGATTTATTCTCTCCCTCCCATATGTCAAAGTGGCCTTGACTTAGTCTCTCTCAGCTGCTTTTCACCCTCATGGAACTTGGTTGTTTGCAACTCAGCTTCGAGATGCCACGTTCAAACTGTAAGAAACAAGACACTATCCCAGCCGCGCTGTCACCTTGTTCTTAGACTGTTCTCTTTCTTTCCAGCATTTTTCATTTGTATTCTTGTCATGACTTTTACTTTCAATACTTTTTTTTCTTTCTATTCACAACATGCTTAAGAAACTATGGTATATATAACTAGTAATATCCAAACCTTTATTTCCCAATGAACACTACAGACAGCCTATGCATGACTTACTACTTAAGTTATGATGGATTTGGCATTAAGAATGATTTTATCAAGTCATTAAGCCATTATTTTTAAGGTCTCTGCTATTACATTTTTCACGTCCAGATTCCTAACGGGGATTTTCAGCAAGCAATTGTTCTGACTGGCAGCTGAACAAGCTGTTTGTGAACACACGAACGTATGCATATTCTTGTTCCCTCACACTTGCATGTGTAGCTGGACCCTTAGGCACTCAAATGACAACTCGCATCTGCAATTACCTGTCTTTCATGTGAAGCAGGAAGATGTGCACAAGTCACGAGGCTCGGACAGCAGCACAAAGTATCTTATGAGTACTTCATTTGTCACTTCTTTGTTCAAGAAATTCTTTTCAGGTATCTTCACCAAATAAAATTATTTAGCAGTGATTTCCGGTTTAAGTTAAGTTTTCCTGAAGTATGTTATACATATTTCCAACACAGACCTCATTCTTGTTTCTTTAAATAATTCCATTTTAAAGAAACAACAGTGGCTTTCATTTTCAGAGAAAAGCTGAAATACAAGAAGGAAAATTAAAAAAAGCTGACTGGCAGCTATTTTTGAAGGGCAAAGACTAAAGCACAACTTTTGATTTCCTGTTTCAAGTGGGTGGAATTAATTTTTCATTTGAACTGTTTTCCATTCAGACACTAGCAAAATATATATAAATGCTATTGCAATTACAAATTGACTCATTTCAGTGCTGCTACTATTGACACTCATTTATGCAGCCTGCATAGGAAAACTAATAAATGTAGTTTTAAATAAGCTGTTACACTTAGTCTGAATAATAAAAAACCAGGCAGGTAACTAACACACTGAGCTGTTAAAGATACAACACACAATTACTGCAAATAATATTTTAGCAAGAAAATATTTCATCATATTTATTTGAGATTCTAATGAATCTCATGAATCTCTTATTTGAGGTTCTAATGAATGCTTAAACAACCTTTGCTGAGTATTGGGTTTGTTTCATTCCAACTTCAATGCAATCGTGGTGCTGCCTGCCAATGTTAGTGAATCTCTAGCACTGGATTCAGAAGTTCAGATTTTCACAGTCGAGCAGTTTGCCTGAGTTGTTTCTATCACACATGCTTTCAGCAGTGGGTACTCCACCAAGGTGCATCATAAGACTGAATCATCACTTCTTGGATTAGATGTTGTTTAAAGATCCCTTCCAATTCAAACTATTCTATGATTCCTGAAGAAAGCAGCCAGCACACGTTTCCAGCACAGGCGCAAGTCTTTCAATGCTGACTTTGCTAACACCAATGCCAGATTTCATAGAATCATAGAGTCACA